>NW_015379263.1:645724-648736 GCF_001522545.3 Parus major | reverse complement strand
CAGCGGCAGCTCCTGCACGGCCCCCCGAGGGCTGGGAAGGGGTTTAAACCCCGCTGAGGCGGGAGCAGGGTCGCGGTCACCGACTGCCCCAGCGCGGGGCCGGAGCCGGGCCCGGTTCGGCCGGGGAGAGCCCGGTCCCGCCGGGGGGAACGGAAAGGGAGCGGGCTCGGGCCCCACCCGGAGCCCCCGGCAGCGCGGGCACTTCCGGTGCGGCAGCCAATCAGCGCTCAGCGCCCCACGTGACCGCCGCCTGTCACCCGCCAAGATGGCGCTGTCCAGGGTGGCGGCCCGTGGGGGGCTCTGGCGCCTCGGCCCCGCCGCCCTGAGCCCCCCTCGGGGGCGGATGCAGCTGCAGCTCGCCCTGGGCGTGTCCAGGTGAGCAGGGACCCCCGCGGGGCAGCCAAGTCCCTCAGCACCGGCCAGGACACGCCCCACTCAGGGAGACCCAACTCCTGACGCAGCCCCGAGCGCTCCCAACACCGACGGCAGCCCCCGCTAAATACCGAGCGCAGTTGTGATCCCCCGCCAAACCCCCTTCCCCTTTATCCCCCTCTCCTCTCCGGTTACCCCGGTCCTGGCCGTGTCCCCCTCTCGTTCCCCAGCCCTCGGTGCCCCCCCGTTATCGCACAACATTTCCGCTACACCGGCGCCGTTCCCTCCCCGGTACCGCGCGTTCCCAGCCTCCCCACCCCCCTCCCTTACCCGGCACGGGAATCCTGGAGTCACCGGGGGCCCCTCAATCCCCCCGGGGCTCCTCAATCCCCCCGGGGCCCCTCCATCCCCCCGGGGCCCGGTTCGCGGTCCCGGAGCGCTCCCGCTTCTCCCGCTCCGCCTCTCCGGGAGCCTCAGGCGCGGCCGGGGCTGCGGGACCGGCGGGCTCAGGTTCGTTCTCAGCCGCGCAGGTCCCAGGGGCGCTCGCTCTCCTCCCGCGCCGCCTCCCGCGCCCTCGTGGCCGCCGTGGCCGCCGCAGCCCGGCGGGTCAGCGCCAGGTACGAGCGGTTCCTGGAGAGGAGCTTCCCCCGGTTCTATCTCCTGTACAGCACCTTCAAAACAGGCGAGTCCCGGCCGGGGAGTCCTGAAAAGCGGCTCCGGGAGAGGGCGGGGTGTCCCGGGAGGGAGGAGCGGAGGGGACAGTCCCGGTCTCCAGAAGGAGAACACATTTTGGAGCGGGGGCAGCGGCTGCACCGCCCGGGGCGGAATCGGCGCCTGAGGGAGCTGTGACCCTGCAGGAATCCAGGCGCTTTTCCTGGAGGCCAAGGAGATCAGGAGGATCAAATCCAAGATGTCTCAGCAGCGGCTGAGCTCGCAGCAGCTCCCGTACCGGGAGATGGAGCGGCTGCGCCAGGTGAGCCGGGGGCTGCTGCAGATCCCCCGTGCTGCANACAGGGACACAGCCCCAGGATGGCAAACACGGCCCCGGTGCGGAGCCCGGCAGGGCGGGGATGAGCCCCGGAGGGGGGGATGAGCCCCAGGAGGGTCCCCGGACCCCCGTGGTGGGTGAGGGGGGCACAGCCAAGGGATGGCTGGAGCTGTGCCCGGGAGGTTTCGGCTCTTCCCCCAAGGGTGCCGGGCACTGAGCGGGTTCCCCGGGGCACGGGCAGACCCCGAGAGCTCCAGCAGCGTTTGCACAGGGTGGGATTGATGAGGGGTCTGAGCAGGGCCAGGGGCTGCACTGGATCATCCTCACGGGTCCTTCCAGCTCAGGATATTCCGTGATCCCCCCTCAGCCTGCAGCCCCTGCTCCCGCTCCAAGCTTTTCCCCAATAGTGTCTTGTTCCACCCCAAAACTGGGAGCCCTGGAACTCTGCTGGGACCTTGCCTGGCCTGGCACTGCTTCTCGTGCCAAACTCACCAATTTCTCCCCGACTTTCCTGACTTCTGCTGCAGGCAATGGCTGCAGCTGCTGGTTTGCTTTGCTTCTGGCTTTTCCAGAGAGAAATAAATGCTGCTCCCTCACTGAATTCCTCCTCCTCCTCCTCCTCTGTGCATTCCCTTGAGATATTTTTTTCAACCACCCACTTCCTGAGGGCCAAACCCAGGGACTGAACTGGGAACGGGACACAGCACGGGGCAGGAGCAGCCTGGCATCACTGATGGTGCTGCTGAATCACCAAGTCCTGGGAAAACGAGGAGAAATCCGGGAGCTGGGAAACTCCACCACCCTCAGCCCTGAGCCAGCGATGCGAGTGTTGGAAATAGGAATAACCCAAGTGCTGGCCTCACTCCCTACCTGAAACCAGGTGTGACTGACCCCACGGGCAGCCCGGAGCTGGCAAACGGCCCAAATTCCTCAAATCCCGGCTGCTTTGGGCTGGGGGCAATGCCAGCTCGAGGGGTGCTCGGGTACTCACCCAGCTCGCAGCCAGGGACGGGTTTGGTGGGCATGGCTCCTGCAGCAGCCTGCGGATCCCGGGGCAGCCTCCCGCTCGCTCCCCAGCCCTGACCCCTCCTTATTTAAGGGGTGACCCCTCCCTCCCTCCCCTCCGCCCTGAGCAGAGTTCCCGGGGAAGCTCCGCGGCACCTCAAAGGCTGCGGCATCTCCCAATCGCTAATTAAGCGCTCATTAAGGCGCTTTGATGCGGCCCCACGGGGGCTCGGCGGGCCGGACTCTGCTCGGGCAGCCCCGGTACGTGCGGCCGGGACCGTCCCGCTCCATCGATCCGCCCTTATCGGAGCCGGGGCCGGGCCGGCCCCCTCCCCAGCGAGCTGCCGACAAATGGAACAGCTGAGCGAGCAGCACCGGGCACGGCGGAGGGCACGGCCCCGCTGCAGACGGGGAAAAGCGTTCCCGAGGTTCCCGGGACACGCAGAGGCTGAGCCGGGACGTGTCCGGGAATTGCTGAGGAGCTGCGGCTGCTCCCGAAAATCCTTGGGCAATGTTTGTTCCGGCAGCTGGAATGAGGAAAACAAACACGAGCCACACCAGCGGGGCTGCGGGCACAGCCGCTTCGGCTGCCCGGGACAGGCGGAGGGTCCCGCCCGGGGCCCCGGCATGGAGCTCGGGGGGTCCCG
>NW_015379263.1:640036-642000 GCF_001522545.3 Parus major | reverse complement strand
TGGGGAAGGGAATGGGAAAGGGCTGGGGAAGGGGCTGGAGCACTGGGAGAGGCTGAGGGATGTGAGGGGAGGAAAGGAGGCTCAGGAGGGACCTCCTTGCTCTCCACAGCTCCCTGACAGGAGAGGGCAGCCAGGTGGGGTCAGGCTCTGCTCCCAGGTGACAGGACCAGAGGAAATAACCTTGAGGGGAGCTTTAGGTTGGATTTTTGGGAAACTTCCTCATGGCCAAAGCAGTCCTGTCTTGGCACAGGCTGCCCAGGACAGGGGGATCCCCATTCCTGGGAGGGTGGGATTTCCCAGCTGTGTGCATGTGGCACTTGGGGACGTGGTCAGTGGTGGCCTTGGCAGCGCTGGGCTCGGTGACCACAGACTTCTCCAGCCTTGATGATTCCCCGATTCCTCTGGGAACGATCGCCGGCAGCTCCTGGGTTAAACTGTGCCGCCCCTTGGCCTCTTCCCACAGCCTGGAGCCCGCCTGAGCTGCCATTCCCTCCCTCAATCCCATCTCCTGCCTCTTCCCAGGTATTTCTTCCCACGGCAGCTCCTGATCCGTTACTTCTGGACGCCCAAGCAGCAGCTGGAGTTCCTGGACGCGTACGACCGCATCCGCAGGGACTCGTACCGGGCCGTGCTGCGGAGCCTGGCGCTGGCAGCGCGCTCCCTGCCCGAGCCCCAGCCCCGCCAGCTCCTGCAGCAGCTCTGTGCCCAGGTCTGTCCCCTCCTGCTGCCACCCTGGGCGCTGGGGGAGGTGGTGTCACCTGTCAGGGGTGTCACCTGCGCCCCCGGGGCTCCTGCAGGTGCAGGGAGGTGCTCGGCCACACCTGGCCCAGCTCTTGGCCGTCAGGAGTTCGTTCTCTGGGTCTCTGCTGGCGCTGAACAGGCTCCAGGTGGATCATGTGGTGAGTTCAGCTCAGGTGTGTCCCAAACCCACTCCAGATGCAGCTGAAGAGCTGCAGGGGGTCCTGGGCTCATCCCCACAGCAGGTGAGGGGGGCTCAGGTGAGACCTCACCTGCAGTGCTGCCTCCAACTGTGGGGTCCCCAACATTAGAAGGATGTGGAGCTGCTGAGAATTCATCCAGAGGAGGATTTGGGGAAGGGGAGTGCCTGAATGGGTCCCAGGCCTGTCCTGGGAGGGCTTGGACATGTCCCAGGTGCCTTCTTGTCCTCCTCAGAGAGCCCTGAGCCAGGTGCTGTTCCTCACCCCACATTTACCGGCCTTTTTCCTGCGGCACCGGCTGCGGAGCCACGTCCTGGAGATCCGACACCTGGACCGTGCCCTGCTGCAGCTGGGGCTGGGGCAGCTCTCAGAGGAGGAGCTGCGAGCGGTGAGGACACCTCAGCACGCCTGGCCTGGCCTGGTGTCACCTCAGGTGTCACCTCAGGTGTCACCAGCACGGCTTGGGGCAGGAGGTTGCTCTTTTGTGGGGATGTTTTCCATGCTGGGATGTGTGAGGGGTTCCTCACTTCTCTTCCCCTCCTTGAGGGGGGTCCTGGGGTGGTGCTGGAGCTCTGTGTGTCCATCCCTGCCCGTGTCTGTCCCCCCAGGCCTGTTACCTGCGGGGGCTGAACTCCACTCACCTGGGCCAGGCCGAGTGCCGGGCGTGGCTGGAGCAGTGGCTCAGGCTCTCCTGTGAGCTCCAAGGTACCTCTGAGAGGGGAACCACACCCAAAATCCTTCTCCAGGCACAGAGAGTGTCACTCCTGGGGGGTTCTGGGCTGCTGGGGGGGTTCTGTCCCCATCTGGGTTGGCACAGAGTTCTGTACAGAGCCTGTGCCCGGGTGTCCCTGTCCTGCAGAGCTCTGGTGGCACATTGCAGCTCCAAGGAAAGGAAATCAGGAGAGGGATGGAAATGTGGGACCAGGAGCCCTGTGCTCCCCCCATGCCCATCCCGTGTTCCCAACCTGCCACGTTCCCATCCCAGTGCTGCCCAGTCCACCCAGAAACCCCCCAGTGCCCATTCCA
>NW_015379263.1:636572-639181 GCF_001522545.3 Parus major | reverse complement strand
CCCCAGTGCCACTCCCATGCCAGTCCCAGCTCTCCCAGTCTGCCCAGTGCCTGCCCCATCTGTTTTCCTGCTCCTGTGCCGTTGCAGCCTCGGAAGCCTCTCTGCTGGCCCACAGCATGGTGCTGCTGTCCCTCAACTCCAGCCGTTCCCCGGAGTGACAGCGACAGCCCCGAGCCCTGACGGATGGAGGGGTGACAGCTGCGTGTCCCCCACCCCAGCCTTGTGATTCCCAGCCCAAAACTCAGCTCTGGCCGAGCTGTGCTGGCCGTTCCCTTCCCTCGGAGCCCTGGGAGTGGCGGCTGTGAGGCCGAGCACAGCCAGGAGAGGTTGTTCCGGTAATTAACTGCATCTCATTAAGGGGGGGAGCTGCTCCCTGCCCTGGGGATGCTCCTGTGGGATCTGCCCACGCTTCCCGTGGCATTGCCTGGAGGGTTTTCCTCTGTTTCTGTTCTCTGCTGCACGGTCTTAAATGTCACACCCCGCCCTCAGGGGTTGAGATGAACCCTGGAATTCCCCCCTGGAGCCTCCCAGATCCCTGTGGATCTTCCTGGGAGCTCTGGGGTGCTGCCTTTGGCTGCAGCAGGTGCTCTGGGCTGGGGGCCGAGTGGGGGGTCCCAGGACTGCACCCCCCAAATTCAGCCTCGTTGAAGCCCCTTAAACCTTCATTTCCCACTCCAGGGACTTGGAGGGTTAAACCCCAGCCCTGCCCTGCACGGGGAATTCCTGCTGGCAAAGTGAACTCACCCCAAACTTGGGAGTTTTATCAAAACCTGAAGGAATTGGTGTCTCCGGTGTTTTTGGGGGGGCCCTCGGTGGCTCTGTGCCCCCTCCAGGGGTCACAGGGCATGGGGACACCTGCAAAGTTTCCCTTCTGAATTTGGGGTAGGAACCATCCCCTTCCTCACCACTTCCTGCTGCTTTCTGTGAATTTCTGAGCCCCCCTTGAGGAATTCACCACTGGGGGGTTTTTAACCCATTTTCAGCCACAGCTCACGTCTAATTTACCCATTTCTTCTCTTTCTCCACTTAAATATTCCACTTAAAAAGAGCATTCTTCAGGAAAAAGGGTGGGCACAGCTGGAAAAAAAATAAAATATTGAGGAGAAGCTTTGGATTCAGGAAGTTAGGGAAAGAAAAAATGAAAAATCCAGTGGGAGCTTGGAGGAATTGAAGGAGACATCTGGATTTTGGGAGGCAGGGGGACTCAAGCACCAGCATCAACCAGGATCTGGTGTTTGTGTGGATTAAATCCAATAAAAATGATATTAAAATGCAAAGATACCCTTGGTTTGCAGCAGTGACATTGAAATATGGGGGAAATAGAATAAATTCTGGTAGTTTTTGTCTTTTGGGGAAGCACCGTGAGCTCCATGTGGGGTCAGAGCTGGAGTCACCCCCTCCAGGACACGGGGATGGGGGAGCAGGGGATCAGTGGGGTGAAAATACAGGAACAGAGGGACTTTGACCCCCGTGTCACCCTCAAACCTGTGTCACCCCTCAGCCCCGTGTCACCCTTCAATCCTGTGTCACCCCCTCAATCCTGTGTCACCTTCAATCCTGTGTCACCTTCAATCCTGTGTCACCCCCTCAATCCTGTGTCACCTTCAAACCTGTGTCACCCCCTCAAACCTGTGTCACCCCCTCAATCCTGTGTCACCCTCAATCCTGTGTCACCCTCAATCCTGTGTCACCCTTCAATCCTGTGTCACCCTCAATCCTGTGTCACCCTCAATCCTGTGTCACCCTCAAACCTGTGTCACCCCCTCAATCCTGTGTCACCCTCAATCCTGTGTCACCCTCAATCCTGTGTCACCCTCAATCCTGTGTCACCTTCAATTCTGTGTCACCCTTCAATCCTGTGTCACCCCTCAGCCCCGTGTCACCCTCAATCCTGTGTCACCCCTCAATCCTGTGTCACCTTCAATCCTGTGTCACCCTCAATCCTGTGTCACCTTCAATTCTGTGTCACCCTTCAATCCTGTGTCACCCCTCAATCCTGTGTCACCTTCAATCCTGTGTCACCCCTCAGCCCCGTGTCACCCTTCAATCCTGTGTCACCCCTTCAATCCTGTGTCACCCTCAATCCTGTGTCACCCTTCAATCCTGTGTCACCTTCAATCCTGTGTCACCCCCTCAATCCTGTGTCACCCCTCAATCCTGTGTCACCCTTCAATCCTGTGTCACCCCTTCAATCCTGTGTCACCCTCAATCCTGTGTCACCCTTCAATCCTGTGTCACCCCTCAGCCCCGTGTCACCCTCAATCCTGTGTCACCCCTTCAATCCTGTGTCACCCTTCAATCCTGTGTCACCCTCAATCCTGTGTCACCCCCCCAGTCCCGTGTCACCCCTCAGCCCTTTGTCACCACATCCTGGGGTCACACCGGCGGTGGGGGCGGGGGGAGGTGTCCGTGTTCCCGCGGGTGCCCGGGGCCGCGCTGTCCCCGGGCTGGCGATGATGTCCCCGGGCCGGTGCCGATGTCCCCGGGCCGGTTCCGATGTCCCCGGGCTGGCGATGTCCCCGGGCTGGTGCCGATGTCCCCGGGCTGGCGCCGATGTCCCCGGGCCGGTGCCGATGTCCCCGGGCCGGGTGGGCCGTGGTCCTGCGGGG
>NW_015379263.1:631040-633041 GCF_001522545.3 Parus major | reverse complement strand
ATCTAATCTAATCTAATCTCCTGTCTCTATTATTATTATTATTATTAAATCTCTATGAGATCTAAGTGGGCCAGAGGGTCCCAGTCTATGAGATCCCCATCAGGCAAAGAGGCCTGGATGTTTTCAGCCCCCTGCTCCACAGAAATGTTGTTGGAGAGGATCTCCTCGATCTCCTCGTTCCAGGCAGCCTCCAGGAAAGCCGTGGCCGTCAGGGTTTCATCCAAGCCCAGCTCGGTGGGGCTGATTTGCTGCTGCTCTTGGGGCCAGCCCAGGAGCTGCCCCTCTGCACTGGGTGAGTCCAGGGGGAAGGCTCCAGGCTGGCTGGAAGGTGAGAGCTGCAGCTGCTCAGGAGCAGAGAAGTCTCCTTGCTCCAGGAAGGGGCCGAGCAGAGCTTCCCAGTCAGTGAAACCCTTCAGCTCGGTCAGCTCGCCCGGCTCCTCCTGGCTCTCGGATTCACAGCTGGGAACACAAGAGGCCTCAGCCGGTGGTGTGGGCCAGGGCTGCTCGCTCTGCTGCCCCTCTTGGTTCTCCACAGGATCCGGCTTCTGGCTGCTTTCAAAGTCCTCAAACTCCTGCAGCAGCTGCTGCAGCTCCGTGCCGACCTCCAGGCTGTTCTGGGAGCTGCAGGCCGAGGCTGCCGGGCTGGGGACGCTCTGTGCCCCTGGCTGGGCTCTTCTGCCGGAGGCTGGTGGGATGTGCTCTGCAAGAGCTCTGCCCCCTTTGAAGGTGCTGTCCTTGAGCCACTCGGCGTATTGGGGGTGAAGCTTCCAGAAGGCTCCTCTGCCCGGCTCCCCCTTCTCCCGGGGCACCTTGACGAAGCGCTTGTTGATGCACAGGTTGTGCCGGATGGCGCTCTGGATGCAAAAGAGAACAAACCCAAACCCTAAAGTCCTGCCAGTGGCACCCAGCCCGGCCAGGGGCCCGAGCTGTGGGGGCTGGAGGCTGTGCCAAGAGCCCTGGGCAGCCCAGAGCTGCTCCTACCTGCCAGCTGGGGTGAGCACGGCGGAAATAGCTGAAGTTGTCCCTGATCCACTTGCAGATGTCTGCCAGGGTGAGCTTGGGCTTCTCGCTGGCTTCCATGGCCATGCAGATGAGGGTGGCGTAGGAGTAGGGCGGCCTGACGTGCGGGTTGGTTTTGTAGTCGATGTCCTCCGGGAGCGGAGGGCTCCAGGCCCGGGGCAGGGTCACGGGCACCGCGCCCGAGCGGGCGGAGGACGGAGCGCGGGGAATGTCGATGTAGTGACAGAGCTCCTCCGAGGTCAGGGGAAATCCAGGGCACTGGAAATCCACCAGGCTCACCAGATTCTCCCAGATGCTGCAGCGATCCTCGGGGTCCTGGGGGATCGGGGCCAAGCCGATGTGGGCACCCGTGAGGTTGGCGAGCCACATCAGGTCTGGCTCGGTGGCACGCTGCTCCTCCTCGCTGGAGCCCGGCTGTCCCTGAGCTCCGAGCTCGGGGCTGGAGCACACCATGCCCTGGCTCTGGGCTGAGCTCACGTCAAGGGACTCAACGGACGGGGCAGAAGCTGCAGGAAGAAAAGATAAAGAAAGGGTTGAGGTTCTGCAGCCACTGCCCGGCACCCGCACAGGGCTGAGCCTGGGTGAGACCCATCCCTGGGGCGCTGGGAACGGGAGCGGTGACACCTGCCCCGGGGGGCTTCAGCAGCCCTGAGCCCCGGGGAAACTCCCGGTGAGCCCCGGGGAAAAACTCCCGGTGAGCCCCGGTGAAACTCCCGGTGAGCCCCGGTGAAACTCCCGGTGAGCCTCGGGGAAACTCCCGGTGAGCCCCGGGGAAACTCCCGGTGAGCCCTGGGGAAAAACTCCCGGTGAGCCCCGGTGAAACTCCCGGTGAACCCCGGTGAAACTCCCGGTGAGCCCCGGGGAAAAACTCCCGGTGAGCCCCGGGGAAACTCCCGGTGAGCCCCGTGCCCACGGCCGGCCGAGCTGGCACTGCCCGGCGGGGTTTTGGGCATAGAAAGAATGAAAGGACTCAGCATCCCC
>NW_015379263.1:625675-628148 GCF_001522545.3 Parus major | reverse complement strand
GCCAGAGCTGTGCCCAGAGCCAGAGCTGTGCCCAGAGCCAGAGCTGTGCCCAGAGCTGTGCCCAGAGCCAGGGCTGTGCCCAGAGCTGTGCCCAGAGCTGTGCCCAGAGCTGTGCCCAGAGCCAGGGCTGTGCCCAGAGCCGTGCCCAGAGCCAGGGCTGTGCCCAGAGCCGTGCCCAGAGCCAGGGCTGTGCCCAGAGCCGTGCCCAGAGCCGTACCCAGCAGCTCTGAAGGCCCTGTCCTGCCCCCCAGGCTCACCCACAGCCCCGAGGGTAACGCTGGGGGGGAGGGAGGGGCTGGCAGAGCCCCGAATTAAAGCATTAAAGGGGTTTGAGTTTGTGGAAATCACAAGATCACAGGCAGAGGTTTGTAAGAGACAAACCCCAGTGACCCCTGAGCCCCTCCCCAAGGGTCTCCCCGACCCTGCTGCCCCCAGCCCCTGCTGCTGCTTCAGCCCCTCATTCTGGGACGGGCTCCCAGCTCCTCTCTTTGGCCAAGGAATCACTTTTGGACCCTCTCGTTGGGCGGACACCGAGAATTTCACGGCTTTTCCCCGCAGGCAGCTCCGTGGGCTGGGAACCCTCAGAGTGGGAACACAAAATCCTGTTTGGCTGTTGGGATTTTCCTCCTGGAACTTTAGCACAGAGCCCTCCCCAGCGCTGCTCAGTCCGGATCCTTGTCCTGGTTTAAGGCAAATCTGGGACAAAACCTCCAATTCCCCCTCCCCAGAAACAAACCCATGTGCCCCTTTCTCCCAGCCCAAAGCGGTTCGGGAAGAGATTTCTCTGAGAGAAGTGGAAAAAACCTGTTTATTTAACAGGCACAGCACTACCCAAACCAAAACAAACAATATCAAATTACAGAACCTCTCCCAGCTCTGAAGAGATGACAAATTCAGAGCTTTCCTGTGGCTGTTTGATTTGTTTTCAATCCCTCTGGAGCTGGAAAATGCTGCTGCCTGTCCAGGCTGGGCTCCCAAAAATCCAGGGGTGCAAGATCCCAGTGCTCCCCGAGTTCCCAGTCCAGGGCAGGTTGGATCTGTTCAAGGAAAAAGGAAAGAAAAGTGTCCAGAAGATCTCTCTGCTCCACCTAGCTGGAAATCCAAGGGGATCTGTGTCTTGCTGTCTGTGCTGTAGCCAAAAAAACCCTAAAAAAAAAGCATATTTTATGGGTTATTATTATTATATCTTTAATTTGTATTGCCCTCAGTGTTTTTAAGAAGGATTTAGTTAAGGGAACCCTCCTGGGTCACCGTTCCAGCAGCTGAGCCGTGGTGGGAGGGAACCCCAAGGGAAATTTGATTTATCTGAATTTCTATCTCAGCCTTTTCCCTCTCTGATAAAAGAGATAAAAGCTGCTTCTTCTCCACTCACTTTTACTCTTAGAGGAAGTTTTAAGGATAAAAAACCTATTTTTTAACAAATTAACAAATAAAATTTAACATCACAATCACCCCAGGACAATCCTGATTCCTGAATGAGGGAACACGGAGCTGAGAAGGCACCGGGACAGGTGGGGAGGTTCTGTAATAAATGGAATTGATTCGTGCTAATTAATTGTTATTAAAGTTATTAATTGATATTAAAATGTTATTGAAGTTATTAATCGATATTAAAATGTTATTAAAATTATTTATTTTTATTAAAATGTTATTAAAGTTATTAATTGTTATTAAAATGTTATTAAAGTTATNGTTTGGGGCTCCCAGGACCGGGCATTTCCCAGTTTGGGGTCTCTCCGTTGGGGTCTCTCTGCCCAGCAGCTCCCAGGACATTCCCTGGCAGCGTTCAGGAACACACAATCACAGAATAATTTCAGGAAGGTGTTTTATTGAAGAGCTCTGGGTGTCAGGGCTCCACAGCCCCAAATCTGACCCCACTTGGCTTTGAGTTGAACATGTTTTTATATTCCATCGTTATATAATTTACATATTAATTATTAAACTTACACTGTTCTATTGTATGCATTGATTTTACCCAAGAATGGATTCCTTGTGATCCCCCTCAAACCCCTGACTTGTTCCTCATGATTCTTTAAACAATAATTATATCTAATTAATTACATAATTACATCTAATCTAAGATGTAATTATGTTAATTACATCTAACAATTATATTATTTATCATACACTGACCACACAGGTGCAGTTTCACCTGATCTTAGCAAGCCCAAGGCCTGACATTTCCCAGGGCCTTCTTTGCCCAGGGCTAATTTTCTTTCTAACTCCCCGAATTTTCTGATTTTAAAATCTTTTACTGTCACCCCGAGCCCCCCAAGCCCCTCTGCTCGACCCCTGGCTCGCTGCAGCCCCCTCTGCTGTCCCTCAGCCCCCGCAGGAGCTGCAGCCTGAGCGGCTCAGGAGAGAGGGAACGTGGATTTTGGGAGAGCAGGAGCACAGAGAGATGAGAAATCGGTGGGTGGGAAAGGAGAAGGGGAAGAGCAGAGCTGAGACCTCGGGGATGGGGGGATCACAC
>NW_015379263.1:618443-623105 GCF_001522545.3 Parus major | reverse complement strand
CATTGGCGCTGGAGGCAGCAGCAGCTCTCTCTTTTTCTCTCTCTCAGCTCACACTGGGCTGAGCCGGGGTTTTCCCCGATGTTTTCAAGTTCTCAGCCGGACTCAGAGAAGGAAAAATCTCATTTATCTCCAGGGGGTTCCCGTGTCCTCTCAGCGCGCTGCAAACGCGAGTTTGGATTGACAAGGGGGAGATCAGCCCAACCTTCCCGTCCGCACCCAGGGGATTTGGGACCTTTTCCCATTTGGCTGCGCGCCTTGGGGGATTCAGAGACGAGCGAGGCGCGTTCGCTTCCTCTGCAAATCCACAGCGGCATCGCGTGGTTGTTGTGATGAGCTCGGGGCGAGCCCGGTGAACCCGAGCGCTTCTCCGGCCCCGGGGCTGCGGGAGCGCTCGGTGCCCGCAGCGGCTCCTCTCTGCATCCCGCTCCCGGAGGCTGAACCGATCCATGGCCGCTGCAGCTGGGAACGAACGGGAATCGTCTCCTCCTGGGCTGGGCCATGCAAAGAGGAAAAGGAACTGGAGGCTGCGGGAGGAAAGGGAATTCCAGCACGGCCTCTTTCTCCGGGAGCCTTTTCTGTGCCAACATCTCGGGAACGTTCTTTGCTTTGTAACCGCAGGACACCGCAAGGGGCTGAGCTCAGAGCTGCGCACTGTTTGCTGTTGGGGCTGCTTTCCTTTGGCTGTCAGGGGCCCGGGCGGAGTTGTGCTGTTTCCTTGTCCTGGGCCTTTTGGGTCGGCGGCTTTCTGTCTCGCCGGGCTTGTGTTGCTGGCTGCCTGTGTGTTTGTTGCTGGCTGTGTGTTTGCTGCTGGCTGTGTTCAGTTTTGAAGGTGTGTCCAGTCTGTTTTTTGGTTGTGTCCAGTTTTGAGGTTGTGTCCAGTCTGGTGTGTGATTGTGTCCAGTTTTGAGGTTGTGTCCAGTCTCGTTTGTGGTTGTGTCCAGTTTTGAAGGTGGCTGTGTTTTTGCTGTTGGCTGTGTTTTTGCTGCTGGCTGTCTTTGTTTTTGCTGCTGATTTTTTGTGTCCTGCCCTGCTGGGTTGGACCGTTGGGCTGAGCAGGGGGGTGTGGCCGTCTTGTGTTTGTGGTGGTTTTTCCGGGATCTGAGGTGTCTTTGGTCTGTTTTTTGAGTTCTGAGCTCAGCCCCTTGCGGTGTCCTGCGGTTACAAAGCAAAGAACGTTCCCGAGATGTTGGCACAGAAAAGGCTCCCGGAGAAAGAGGCCGTGCTGGAATTCCCTTTCCTCCCGCAGCCTCCAGTTCCTTTTCCTCTTTGCATGGCCCAGCCCAGGAGGAGACGATTCCCGTTCGTTCCCAGCTGCAGCGGCCATGGATCGGTTCAGCCTCCGGGAGCGGGATGCAGAGAGGAGCCGCTGCGGGCACCGAGCGCTCCCGCAGCCCCGGGGCCGGAGAAGCGCTCGGGTTCACCGGGCTCGCCCCGAGCTCATCACAACAACCACGCGATGCCGCTGTGGATTTGCAGAGGAAGCGAACGCGCCTCGCTCGTCTCTGAATCCCCCAAGGCGCGCAGCCAAATGGGAAAAGGTCCCAAATCCCCTGGGTGCGGACGGGAAGGTTGGGCTGATCTCCCCCTTGTCAATCCAAACTCGCGTTTGCAGCGCGCTGAGAGGACACGGGAACCCCCTGGAGATAAATGAGAGCTCCACGCCACCACCAGCGGCTGATCCAGCGGTGGAACTGCCCTGGGCAGCAGCTGCAGCTCCTGGAGAGAAAAGGGCTCCGATTTTCCCAGCGTGGCTGTCCCAGGTGGAGACAGTGAAAAAGAGAGGGGAAAAGATGTGGAAGAAACATCTTTGCGGGCTCCAAACACATCAGT
The DNA here is from genome assembly GCF_001522545.3 of Parus major. Classification (NCBI taxonomy): domain Eukaryota; kingdom Metazoa; phylum Chordata; class Aves; order Passeriformes; family Paridae; genus Parus; species Parus major. The sequence goes on along the minus strand of NW_015379263.1, from coordinate 621,275 downwards.
TACCACAGCAACAGCGGTCAGAAAGGTATCATGGGATTCTCCAACACACTGAGAGGAATAAAAGATGTTTCTGGCTCAGGCTGACTCGGCTGGGGGAACATGGCCCAGGCATCTCTCCTGGGATAGAACAAAAGAGAGAGAGCTCTGTGTGCCTGTCCCTGTCTTTTCAAGGGACCCCAAAACCTCCCCCCTCCTCAAACCAGAGTAGAACTCTCTAGAACACGGCCCTAAAGGGACACAAACTGTGTGGATTGGGCTAGAAGAAACATGGAATACAATATTCGGGTTTTTGAGGCACCCAGGACAGGAAGTCAAAGCAGGGAATGTGTGAGGAAGGCAATTCAAGGTGAGGGAGGGGAAGCAGGGCAAGGGAAATCGAGGCTGGGCTTAAAGGGAGAGGTGAGCAGGCAAGGAGAGGCACAGGAGGAACAGACAAGGCAAGGAGAGGCACAGGAGGAACAGACAAGGCAAGGAGAGGCACAGGAGGAACAGACAAGGCAAGGAGAGGCACAGGGGGAGCAGAGAAGGCAAGGGGAGGCACAGGAGGAGCAGGAAAAGCAAGGAGAGTGACAGGAGGAGCAGGGAAGGCAAGGAGAGGCACAGGAGGAGGAGAGAGGCACAGGAGGAGCAGACAAGACAAGGAAAGGCACAGGAGGAGCAGAGAAGGCAAGGAGAGGCACAGGAGGAGGAGAGAGGCACAGGAGGAGCAGACAAGACAAGGAAAGGCACAGGAGGAGCAGACAAGACAAGGAGAGGCACAGGAGGAGCAGGAAAAGCAAGGCAGGCCATGGCAAAGGCAGGGCTGGGCTTTCCTTCCCATGGAAAATTTCCAATTTTTGCAGCCAGGCCTCCATGGCCAAAAGGGGGATTCTGCCTCCCAAAGCTGGGAATGTCTCAGAATTGCTCCCAGACAAGAATCCAGAGGGTTTTGAGCTGCCAGGGCCACCTCTCATCTCCCCCAGAGGCAGCAGAGTGCAGGCTTTTCCTTCCCGTGAGAAGGAGCTGTCGTTTGCAGCAGGGCACTCGTGGGGGAGAGTGGGATTCTGCCTCCTAAAATTACGGATGTTTGAGGATTTCTGCCAGATGAAATCTGCCAGGACCAGTCTGGCTGGCCTTGGGCTCCTGGAGTCCCCTCTCAGCTGCCCCCAAGGCACGGGGTGCTGGACTTCCCTTCCTGTGCAATAAAACCTTTCTTCACACCCAGGTATCTGCAATTCCGTGTCCTAAACTGCAAATATTTGAGGATTGCTCCCAGAAAAAGCTGCCAGGACCGTGGATCTGCCTGGCTGTGGCCTCCTGGGGGTCACTTTTAGCTGCCCCAGAGATTCTGGGTGCTGGACCTTCCTTCCTGTGGAAGAAAATCATCTTGCTAGGCCAAGTCCCAGCAATCGAATAATAAATGCAATATATGAAATAAATATGAAAATATATTAAAATATATGAAAATAGATGAATAAATAGATGAAATAAATGCACCTCCTAGAACTGCAGAAGTTTGAGGATTGCTCCCAAACCAAAGCTGCCAGGACTGACAGGTCTGAGACTCCCAGCTCCACCTCTCAGCTCTCCCCAAGACCCTGGAACACCTGACTTTACTTCCTGTGGAAAAGACCCATCCATCACAGAGAGGCACCTGTGGCAGAAAATGGGATTCCCCCTCCTAAAACTGCGAATATCCCAGGATTGCTGTCAGATGGAAGCTGCCAGAAGCCATGTCTGGCTTGCCCTGGACTCCCAGGGACCTCATCTTGTCTGCCTGCACTGGGTTATTTAAAACTCCTCTTTAGGGTTAGATTTTGGGTTAGAGTCAGGGTTTTCTTGGAGTAGTTTTTATTTTTTTAGCTTTAGAGTTATGGTTTGGGTTCAGGTTAGTGTTGGGTTAGGTTAAGGTGAGAGTTTTAGGGTTAGGGTATGAGTGTTATGGGTCTGGGGTCCTGTTTGTCCTAATTAAATAGTTATTTAAAACTATTTAAATTATTCAATTAAGTGGGGTTAGTTAAAACTAAAGCATATTTTATGAGTTAATGTTATTATATCTTTAATTTGCATTGCTCTCAGTATTTTTAAGAAAAATTTTAGTTAAGGGAACCCTCCTGGGTCACTTTTTCATCAGCTGAGCCGTGGTGGGAGGGAACCCCAAGGGAAGTTTGATTTATCTGAATTTCTCTCTCAGCCTTTTCCCTCAGCAAAACAAAAACTGGGGAATTTTGGTGTGTTTTTATTGTTAACTGTTTGTTTATGCCATTGGTTGCCCCTGAATTTCTTTCCCCACCCTTGAAATGGAAGTTCTCCCCACCTTTCTCCTGCCTCACTCACCCCATGAATGTCAACCCCTCCCTTGTCCAATCACCCCAATTTCCCAGTTCCCCATCATTGTAAACCTTGCCATTTGTTCCAGACCTTTCTCTGTCCATCTCCCAGCCCTGGAGGCCCCCCTGGCCGAGGAGACTGATCCTTTCCACCCCCTCACCCCCGCTGCTCCCAGCACTGGACCCCCTGTTCCTCCTCTTGGGCTCCCCATTGATTGTTTGTACCTCCCATCAACGTGAGTTGTATAAAATCCCAAACACAGCGGTGGTTCCTGACTCCTCTGGAGAACAAACCTCTGGATTTCACACCAAAGACCCCTTGTTGAGGGTTAGGTGTCCTTTTTTTTGTTTTGTCCTTCTGGCCTGCCCGGGTAATTTTTTACCCATTATTTGCTGAGACAACCTAACTGCTGGTACTTAGGGGTGCTCAAAACGGACAAAGAGTGGCCGGGCCCAGGGGGGGAGGAAAAGGGGCAGAAAAAGAGGGTGGGGACAGTTTTTTAGCTGGGCTTTCTTCGGTTTT
>NW_015379263.1:614640-617805 GCF_001522545.3 Parus major | reverse complement strand
CTTTCCTTTTCTCTGCTCTCAGCACCAGCCCCTCTCTGCTGTTGTGCCCCAGCCCACGTTTCTGAGCAAGCTGTGCTGCAGCCTGTGTTGTTTTCTGGGGCAGTGCCCAGAGCTGGCTGGACAGGAAGGTCAGTGCTGCCACACTCTCCCTCCTCTGACACAAAAATCTCTCATTTGCAGCCCAGTACCCCCAGTCAAAAGTGGAATTTTGACTGCACAAACTGGGAGCATCTGATGATTTCTCCCAGGTGAGAGCTGCCAGGACCGATGGGTCTGGCTGGCCTTGGCCTCCAGGGGTGTCTCTCCAACATCCTCGGGCTTTGGGCTTTTCTTCCTGTGGAAAACAGGAATCCTCTGCTGGGTCTGGGGCCAAATGTGGGATTCTGGCTCCTCAAACTGTGAATGTCTGAGGATTGCTCCCAGAAAAGCTGCCAGGACCAGCAGGTCTGGCTGGCCTTGCCCACTGGGGCTGGGTGAGTGGTAGGGTTGGTGTTATGATGAGGGTTGGGGTTAATTGGGTTTGCTTTTCATTTGGGCTTTTGTTTTAGCTTTGGTGTTACTGCTTTGGGTTTGGATTAGGGTTCAGGTTTAGGGATTTTCTCAGGATTATCATTAGCATTGTCTTTAGGGTTAGATTTTGGGTTAGACTTAGGGTTTTCTTGGAGTAGTTTTATTTTTTTTAGCTTTAGAGTTATGGTTTGTGTCCAGGTTTCTGCTTTAGGTTAGTGTTGGGTTAGGTTGAGAGTTTTATGGTTAGGGTATGAGTGTTATGGGTCTGGGGTCCTGTTTGTCCTGGCAGCTTTTGTCTTGGAGCAATCCTCGGATGTATCAAGTTTACATTTGAATTTCAGAGCCCCTGTAGGAGAATTTCCCATATAATAAAATCCTCAGAGTTTCTGGTGCAGATTCAGGGCTTCCCACTGTATGTAAAAACCATCAGGACCTTCCTGTGCTGCCACCAACCCTGGCACCCACCTGGGCTCTGGTTTCATCACCCAGCCCTGTCTTTACATAACTGTCTCAGAGCCTCCTGACTTCTCCAGGCAGCAGATTACAGCACATGGCTCCCAGGATGACTCCTTAAGCCCTAAATCTGCTCCCTGTCCTTCCCTGAGGTAAGGCAGAGCAAGAAGGTGGCAGGAGGTGTCACAGCAGGGTGACACCGTGGTGACCATGCCACGGCTGGGGTGTGGACATTCAGGATTCTGACGTCCAGCTTTGGGATCCTCATGTTCAGCACCAGGATCTTGATATTCAGCACCAGGATCTTGATATTCAGTACCAGGATCTTTATATTCAGCACCAGGATCTTTTTATTCAGCACCAGGATCTTGATATTCAGAACCAGGATCTTTATATTCAGTACCAGGATATTTTTATTCAGCACCAGGATCTTTATATTCAGTACCAGGATCTTGATATTCAGTACCAGGATCTTTATATTCAGCACCAGGATATTTTTATTCAGCACCAGGATCTTGATATTCAGCACCAGGATCTTTATATTCAGTAATAGGATCTTGATATTCAGCACCAGGATTCCCAGTTTGTGCTTCCCAGCACAGAGGAAACAGCTGGGATCCTTCATCTGATCCTTATTTTCATGTTCAAGGATGCAGCAAAGTGTCCTTTGGGACTCTGCTGAAAACAGGGAATGTGGCCTCCCACAACTTGCCTTGGCACCAAATTCTTGCCTTTTTGGCAAGAAAAGAGCTGATCCAGGGAGTAGAAATGCTCTTCCACAGATCTCTCAGTCCAGATGGCCCTTGAACTTCAGGAAACACATAAAAACCAATCAACCAACCACACACAAACAACAACAACAACAACAACAAACCCTTTAAAGCTGAAGATGAGAGAACTGTCAGGCCTCACGTGTAATTTGGGAAACAATTTTTGCAATTGGGCTAAGGCTGCACTTAGAGCTTTGGAATTCATTCCCAGTGGAGCAGGAGGGATGGAAACTCCAAAGCACCTTTAAGGGGAAATCACAGAGTTTATTTAACACGTGTACAGGTGTCCAGGCCCTAGAGTGCAGCAGTTCCCAGAATTATCTGCTCAGCCAGTTCACCTGGGTAGAAAGTCAGGTGGAAGGAGTTTCTGTGGTTCCAGCCCAGCCTGTGGGACAGCTCAGGCAGCGCTGTCACACCAGAGTGAGACAGGTATAAAAATACAGCCCAGGGCTCCCAGCAGCTCCTCGGCTAAAGACACTAAATCCTGTCCTGATCCTGCTCAGCGTGGATGCAGCCATTTTAAGCCACAGTTTAATTTAAGATCTCTTGGGTAGCTGAGCCCACGTCAACGTGCAGGTTGTCACAGCTTTGGTGCCAAAAGGCCACCTCAGCCACAGAGCACAAACCTGTTTTTCCCTGCAGAGGGTACAGAGGGACATCCCACAGTTGCCTGGTGACTTTTCCCTGCTGGTTGTGGCCGGGATGCTGCCCAGCTGAAGAGGGACCCACGGGGAGGATCTGAGCAGCCCCAGGGAAGATCAAGGTGAGAGGACCCTGCTCCATCCCCAGAGCCTGCTTGGGAACATCTAAGGGGTGGGAAAGTTTAGTGGGATTTTGAGGGCTTTCCTCCTTTCGTGGCACCCATCAATTAATTGTTGGTTTCTGTTCAGAAGTGAAAGGGTTTAATCCCTGCTGCCAGGCTCAGCCAGTGTGTCCCTGCCCACAGCTCCTGTTCCAGGGCTGTCCTGTGTCCTGGGGGAGCCAGGAGCTGCTCCCGGCTGCTGCTGCACTGGGAAAAGTCCCTGAGCTGTTGGGATGTGCCCTGGATAAACGGGGAGGGTGTCTGGGAAGGGCTCAGAGCCTGTGTGGCACTGAGGGGGTGCACGTGTCCTTCCTCCTGGTGCTTTGCACAGCAGCCCAGCTGTTCAGTTCCCCACGCACCTCTACAGCCCTGGAGCCATTCCCAATCCCATCCCCAATCCCATTCCCATTCCCATTCCCAATCCCATTCCCAATCCCAATCCCATCCCCAATCCCATTCCCAATCCCATTCCCAATCCCATTCCCATCCCCAATCCCAATCCCAATGCCATTCCCAATCCCAATCCCATTCCCATTCCCAATCCCAATCCGAATCCCATTCCCATTCCCAATCCCATTCCCAATCCCAATCCCAATCCCAATCTCAATCCCATTCCCAATCCCAATCCCA
>NW_015379263.1:605592-612866 GCF_001522545.3 Parus major | reverse complement strand
CCGGGATGTGCCGGGGGCCGGGAGGCGGCCCAGGATTCCCAGTGGGATCAGGGACTGCGGTTCCCACGGCCCCTGTGTGTCTGTGCAGGGGGAGTGCCAGCCCCGAGTGTCCCCTCGTCCGCCCGGGAGAGGCTCCTGGCCCCAGGCGGGGCGCGGGGCCAGGCTGGGCTCGCTCCCCCCGCCCGGCCCGGATGACAGATGCCTGCAGTGGAGGAGAACCTGCTGCAGCTCCCACTTCCAGCCTGGATGCCTCCGACCCGGAGCTGCACTATGAGGAGGAGGAGGAGGAGGAGGAGACATCGTCAGGATCCTCGGAGCCCTCGGACACCAGCAGCATCTTCTCTGACGACTCTGTCTACCCTTGCTATGAGGCGTCCCCAGAGGCTGGCGGTGCCGGGTTCCTCAGTCTCTACCAGTGCTGTGCCAGGAATGATGCCAAGCTGGTGTGGGACCGGCTGGAGCGTGGGGTGACCCGGAGTGAGGCCACAGAGCTGGACATCAACGGGAGGGTGAGCTGGGCTGGGTGAGGTGTGCACCCCGCAGAGCAGAAAGAGGATTTTCCAGGAACGGGCAAATCCTGAAGGCTGGTGGTTGCTAAAGTGGGCAGGAGGGAGAGGCCTGGGTGGAATTGGTCTCCTGGGATTGATCCAGTCCTTGGAGCAGAACCTTGTCTGCTCTCCCATCCTGTGCCTGCAGGGATGGGGGGACAGTTTGGGAGGGCCGTGGGAGCAGCGTGGTGGGAACATGGAGCTGGTGCTGAGCGTTGTCCCCTCTCCAGAACGGGCTGATGGTCGCCTGCTCCAAGGGCTTTGTGGACATCGTGCCGCTGCTGCAGAGGTGTCCCTACATCAACGTCAACCAGCAGGACAACGACGGGAACACGGCCCTGATGATGGCTGCCCAGGCAGGTCAGCACCGCGCCCGGCCTTGGCACAGGCAGCACCCTCAGGAAGGGATGTGACCCCCTGTGCTTCCCCCAAAAACCCTAAAAGGGCCTGTGGTGAGAGCTGTGCTGCCAAGGGATGTGTGACATCAGCTGCATTCACGGTTCAGCTCAGCACTGCTTTCAAAGTGATGTGAAAATGGAGATTCTGCAGCGCTGCTCCCTCAAACAGAGCTGGGCTGGAGCTGCCCCGTGTGCTCCAGGAAAGCTCCGGGAGCTGCAGGGATTTACCTGAGCTCTGAGCTCTGTGTGGGACCCAAACCTCCAGTCTGGCTCCCTCCCCCTGATTTAGCAGGAGGGGAAGGAGATGGATCCCAAAATGGGGATCACCCTTGATTCCCATTGTATCCTTGCTAGAATTCATTATTTTATGGGTTTTTTGGTATTTTTGGACTCTTTCCTGTGTTCTCCACTAAAGCAGCTGTTTCATCAGCGCTGTTCCATCCATGCCCAAACCAAAATAGACCCAAACCCTTTCAATCCCGGTCCCTTAAATCTTCTGCACCTGCATCCTCACGGAATGCAGCTGCTAAATCCTTTGTCCAACAGGCCCCAGCCATCGTCACTGTTACCTGTGGGAACTCTAACGCAGCTTCTCTCTGGCTGTTAAGGACACATCACCATTGTCAACTACCTCCTCAACTACTACCCGGGTCTCGAGGTGGACCAGCGAGACCCCCGGGGCCTGACGGCGCTGATGAAGGCGGCGGTGCAGGGGCGGCAGGACTGCGTCACCGCCCTGCTCCTGGCGGGTGAGCGTCCCCCGAGCCTCGGCCGGGTCCCTGGGGACGCCTGGCGCTGCTGCTCAGGGTGGGCTGGGTGCTGATGATGCCTTGGAGGGGCTGCCTGGAGCAGAGGCTAGACAAGGTTAAGAGAATAAAGTGGGTATTTATTAAAGGCCTTCAATAGATACAGCTTGGGCTGTCAAAACTCTCCCAGAGGCTACACCCAGGACGGGTGCTGGGCATGAGTTTTTCACACAGATCTAACTTTGGTCCATTTACATCCCAAGGGTTAATCCTCCAATTAAAACTCCAGGTAATGAAGTCACATTCCCCCAGCTCACTCCCCACCAATCCACTTTTGTTTACACTTTTTGGGGCCTGAGGCTGGAGGGTGTCCTTGAGTTTCAGGCCTAGAGGGATTGTTCTGTCCATCCCAAATGTGAGCACAGCAGCGAAGGCTTCACATGGAGTTTAGAGTTATGCAGTCCAGGGATGGGAAAATATAAATGCTGAAATCCTAAGGGATGGTGATGCTCTGTGCTGTCTCCAGGAGCTGACCTGCAGGCCGTGGATGCCGTGAAGGGGAAGACAGCCAGGGAATGGGCGAATTTCACCGGCCGCTTCGAGACCACCGTGCGCATCCGGAGCCTCCTGCGGCGCCCGCGCGCGGAGCAGTTTGGAGTCCAGTACCAGCCCGAGTGGCCGGCGCTGGCCGAGCTGGTGGCCAAGGCCCTGAGCCCCAAATCCAGGAGCAAGAGGCTGTCGGAGAAGATCCGATCCATTTTCACCTTCAACATCCCCCGCAATCCCGAGGAGGACGGTGTGATGGACCACATGGTGAGGATGACCACGTCCCTCGCCAGCCCTTTCGTGGCTACCGCTTGCCAAACCATCTGCCCCGACAGCCCGCCCGAGGTGGGCAAGCGCAGGCTGTCGGTGCCGGAGATCCTCGGGCAGCACGTGCCGGATCCGGACGGCGAGTCCCAAACGTCCTCGCGCCCCGGCACCGGGGGATCGTCCTGCAACGGCCAAGCCACGTCCGAGGTGCGGCTGCTGCCGCCGCCGCGGCCGCCCGGCCGCCTCCTGAGCTTCCTGCCGCTGTGGCTGCGGCGTGGGAACAGCATCTTCCCCGGGGAGCCAGTCCCAAAAATCAAAGTGAGCAAAGCCTCGGGCTCGTCCGCCGGGGAGCGGAAGCCACGCGTGAAGGACAAGCACCTGCTGCAGCCGCCTCAGTGGAGGTACAAGACGCTGAAGGAGGAGAAGAAAGCGGCCGAGGAGGCCAAGACGGGGGAGAAGAAGAAGAAAAAGAAAAAGAAACGTTAAGAAAAAGAAAAAGAAATGTTAAGGAGGGAGGTGCCGGGGTGGGGATGAGGTTTTTGCTGTCCCCTTGGATCCGCTGGCTTTTCTGGCACGGGGCTGGTTTTGTTCCCGGAGGATGGGAATGTCCAAGGGAGGAGGATGATGTGGGCGGACACACCCAGCTGAAATATCCCCGAGGGTTCACAGGCCCCTGCCTGGCCTCTTGTCCTCTCCACCCCAAGGGTGGTACATGTTGTGCTGGGCACTGATGTCCTGAGACCCTGGCCCAAGCTCCAGGAATGCCATGGAGCAGGATTGTGGCACAAGTCCTTCCTGTGTTTTTTCCTCTTTCATTTTTTTTCCTTTTTTTTTTTGCCTCTTTGATCTTCCCGAGCTCTCTCGACTCCACAGCGTGCGCTGGAATGTGGCTGAGCAAATTAAAATGGAAGTGGTTGCCATGTTAACAGGATTGATTCCATGAATAAAGCTCAGGGTGGATGTGGGGCTGGCAGGAATGCTCCCCCTTTGTGCCGGTGTCCCCTGGCCACGCTGTCACCTCCTCGGTGACATTCCCCACTGCTGTGGGCTCCTGGCTGGTGGATGGACACAGCGAGGCTCAGCACAGGGAGCAGCTCCTTGCTGTGGAGGGAGCACCAGCTGCAGGCACAGGATGGAAACCAAGCTCGGGATACTCGTGGGCTCCATCCCCAGAGCTCCAGCTGCAGGGTGCTGGGGCTCCCACATTTCAAGATCCCCAAAAACCCAGCTCCATCCCAGGGTGTCAGGATGAGAAGCTGGGGTGCTGGCTCCTGCAGCACGGGCAGAGTGGGACTCCAGAAGGACAGTGAGCAGTGTCACAGTGCTCAGAGCAAAAGTTACACAGGTCATAAATAATTCCTGGCCGGCTGTGGAGCCCCCTCCCTGCACCACCCCCATTTTAGGGGGACAGGAGTCCACACTCCGCACTTTGAGGTTGCAGCTCTGCCCTTTGTGGGGCGCTGGGAGGTTGGGGCTGTGCCGCAGGCGGGGAAGGATTCCCGTGGGGAAGGAGCTGCAGCCTCCCCGTCTGTTCCCCTCCATCCCTTGGCTCGCTCGGGCTCCCCGGCACGTGGCTCCTTCGCTCCTGCCGCTCGCAGATGAGCCGGGGGCGGACGGCACATGGAGCAGCCGTGGCATGAGCCTCGCCAGCCGGGGGGGAAGGGACAGACGGGATCCCACCGGCCCCTCTGCCCCCTCTGCCATCGGGGGATGGCTCAGTGAGACCCCAGGGGACGGCTGGGTGCACATGGGGAGGCTCCGGCTGTGGTCCAGGGATGCCCCTTCCCTTCTGCAGGGTGAAATCACAGCCATGAGCAGCGGGATGATGAAGGAAAGTCTCGTTTGGCCTCAAGGGGTGGCGGGAGGTTGTAGCAGGGCTGACAAGGGACTGCGGGTGGTGCCCAGCCCTGCTGATTCACCCTGTGTGCCCCAGACAAGGGCTGGGAGTGGGGCAGGAGCCTGCGGTGCCTTTGATTTGCCCATCTCAAACCTCTACAGTCAATCCCTCCCTGGAGCTCACACTGACAACGCCAGAGCTGCAGCTGGGCCCGGGGCTCCCACCCATCCCTGCCCTTCCAGTCACCCAGGATTAGGATTTAGGAACTTTTACAAGTTTTTAAGCATCCCTTCAGTGATGATTATGAGTTAAAAAGGACCCGTTTGAGAGACGGAGTTGCAGGGATCAAACCATCCAGCAGCAGCCCTTGCTGGAGAGCTGGCCCAGAATAACTCCTGCCCGCAGCCCTAAAGGCAGGATGCCCTGTGTCTGCTCCCATGGAAGGGATGCAAGAACCATCCAGGAATAACCCTGGGAGGGGCCAATCCGGCCGGATCGCTGCGCCTGCCGGAGCAGAGATGGTCAGGGAGATAGGATGGAAACATCAGCTTCCCCCGGGCAGCTCCAATCTGATGGAAACTGCTCGTTTCCCCCGCGCCGCTTCTCAAAGCTCCGGGTCCCGCACGGGCAAAGTCACTTGTGAAAGCCCTTCATGTTTTATCCTGGTTTTGTGCTTTTGTTTGTTTGAACTTCCTAGATCAGGGCTGATAGCGGCTGGCGAGACTCAAAGCTCCGCCGCCGGCGCTGGGAGGCTCCGGGTGGGTTCGTGGTGCTGCTGGGGCTGGGGATGCGATGGCAGCGGGGAGGAAAATCAAACCCTGGCACCTCGCTAGGAAAGGGCTGCGATGCGGGAGAGGGTCACCGTGCCAGGGAAACAGAAAAACAAGAAAGCAGAAAGGCAGTGATGGGGCTGGGGATGGCACTGGAGGGAGAAGTGGGGAGCGGGAGGAGGGAGAAGCAGCTGAGATTGGGGTGGCCCAAAGAACGGCCCTGAAAGCAGCAAAACGGGAAGCGGCGCTTCCGCTGCCCACGGTCCCGTGTGCTCCGGGGGAGCGGGAAGTGCCCAGCCCCAGGCCGTGGGAACGGCCCTGCCCGCGGTGTCCCAGTGCCTGTCACCGTGGGGACAGCGGGGACCCGCCAGCACGAGGCTCCCAGTGAAGCCCCTTGGCCACCGTGCCCTGCTCGTGGCCAGGGCTCCGCATCTCCAGCCAGGGCTGAAACCCTTTCCCCACCTCCTGATGCCTTTATGGGCTACCCAAAAACAAAATTATGGGAATAAATATTTATTGAAGGGTAATTCAGGTACATTTTGGTACAACATGGATGATGGGTCAAGGGTTTTCATACTTTTATAGGTTTGGTCCATTTTTGGGTGCAGCCTCTGGTGGGGTTTTGCCTGCCCAAAATGTACCTGAATGCCCTTCAACAAATAAAATCACTTTTATTCCTTTTATTCTGTCTGGCCTCTGCTTTTAGGTAGCCCAAGAAGGCATCACTGGCACTGCTGGGTCCAGCATGGAATACCCAGGGAGCCCCTTGGCTCTGGCACGGTGCTGGAGCAGGAGGGGTGGCCAAGCAGGTCAAGGTCATTCCCACAGCATCTCTCTAGAACATTCCCATCCCTGTCAAAGCAACCCGCTGTGCTCCTGCTGAGGACCTTGGGATGCTCAGGGTGAAGTGGTGATGGCCATGTCCATGCCATGGGATGGGGTTTGCCATGAAAACTGGGTGGGAAAGCACTCGGTGAAGGACAAGGAGGGAGCGACAGGCGAGGGAAAGCAACCAGGATGGAGCTGGGGCCCGGTGAGCGGGAGGAAGGGAGGCTGGTCGTGGCTGTGTGCTCAGCAATAGGAAATGCTTTATTAGCTGGGAGTGGTGGAGAGAAGCCAGGCAGGAAGAGGCAGTAATAAGAAACATTTTTTTGACTTCTCCCACATCCAGACCACGGAGCAGCTGCCAAACGGCTGCGTCGGACAGCGGGGTGGCCGAGCCGAGCCCCGCAGCCAGGCCGGGGAGGGTGACAATCCCCCAGCGGGACGGACACGGCCGAGGGAGCCCCACGGTGACACGATGGGTGGTGGGAGGGGAGCAGATCCATGAAGATCCTCGGAGCTGGGGCTCAGGGCACGGAGCAAAGCTGCCCCGGCTGAGGCAGATCCAGAGCGGGATCAGGGAGTGCCGCGGGCTCCTGCAGGACGTGGAGGCTGTAGGTGAGTGGGGAAGAGCCACACGCTCGTGGGGTCTGGGGCTGCACCGAGCTCAGGGCTTCCCTCCTGATTTACCCCCAAAATCAGGATTTGGCCCCGTTTCCTTTGTGTTTCATGGGACGCCGGTGTTGACATCAGGGCTAGAGAGGCTGGAACTGGGGCCAGGGCACAAATGAGGGTTCACATCAGTGTGGTGGTAGCAAGATCTGTCCCCAGGTCCTTGCTAAAGAGCTGGAACAATAAGTAACTGCAATGGAAAGGCTGGAATCGACACGGGAAATGGGGAATTTGGGTGTATTTTGAAGGGGCACAGGGAAAAACGAGGGGAAGTTGACAGCTCAGCTCAGCTAGCGAGGGCTGCAGCAGCACAGAAAGTGTCACCTCAATGGTCCCCTTGTGCACAGCCAGCTCCCAGGCCCCTCAGAGGAGCAAGGAGGACACAAATGGTCACTGAAGAGGCTCCATCTCCAAATCTGAGCTGGGGAGAGCCCCACTGTGGAGCTCTGGCACAGAGCTGGAGCCTGGGCAAGGCCGGGACAGCCACAGTGCCCTTGTCCCTCTCTGCTCCAGGAGCCACAGGAGATGTCCAAGCCAAGGGGAACCTGAGAGGGTCTTGCTGCCTCCTGAGTGGGTTTTGCTGCCCTCTGAGTGGGTTTTGCTGCTCTCTGAGTGGGTTTTGCTGCCTCCTGAGTGGGTTTTGCTGCTCTCTGAGTGGGTTTTGTTGC
>NW_015379263.1:598615-602681 GCF_001522545.3 Parus major | reverse complement strand
GGCCATGGGGCGAGGCGGGGGGCAGCAGGGGGATCTCCGTGTTTGCCTTGGCAGAAATGTCTCTTTCACAAGGAGAAAAAAAAAAAAAAAGGAAGATTAAAAATAGCCAAACTTCCCCCAAAGGCTCAGCAAGGAATTTTTGGCTGTCCCAGCACCTCTGTTTGTGTCATTGATAAGCTCCACACAAAAGCACCCTCAGGACCGAGCCCCTGCCCGTGGCCAGCGGGAGATGTTGGGGCTTTGAGCTCCATCCCACAGCCCTGGAATCCATCCCAAACCTGGAATATCCAGCGGTGCCGTGGCATTGTCAGGGCTGCCAAGCCCGTGGGGGCCGTGGTTTAACGGAGCAGGAGCCACGGGAACAGCGGGAAGTGCCGGAGTTGGGATCACCGGGAGAAAGGAAAGAGGTTGGGGCTGGCAGATGTGGCAAGGGCCTGGTTCCAGTTCCAGCTGTGGGACCAGTTCCTGGTTCCAGTTCCAGCTGTGGGACCACGAGTGGGACCCCCTGCCATGGTAGGGAGGTCCCCCGAGCCTGGGAGGTGCCGGGATGTGCTGTCAGGAAGGGCTGGACCCAGGATGTGCGTTGGAAGCAGCACATCCCACCTCACTCTGCCCGCGGCTCCGCAAGGTCCCCCCTGTCCCTTCCCAAAGCCCCGGGGGTGCAGGGGCTGCTCTCACCCCTCTGCTCTCCGCAGGACGATGCCGGGTGGAGCCGGTCCCCCCTGTCCCTCCCCAAAGCCCCGGGGGTGCAGGGGCTGCTCTCACCCCTCTGCTCTCCGCAGGACGATGCCGGGTGGAGCCGGTGGCCGGGTGCTGCTGCTGCTGATGTCTCTGTCCTTCAGCTTCGCAGCCGGTGAGTGCCAGTGCACAGCAGGTTAAAATAAACCCTCGGGATTTTTGGGATCATCTCTGCCCAAAATAAAACCCGGGAGGAAGCTGGGCTCCTCAGGGTCTGTGCTGTGCCCCTGGGTATGAGCCATCCCCCAGAGAGGATCTCAATTAATTGTGGTTGATCAAGTGCTTTGCTGTCAGCGGAGGGGAGATGGGGAAAAGCTGGTACCACTCACTGAGAAATGTGGGTTTCCCCAGGGGTGATGATGATGGTGGTGATGATGAGGATGGTGGTGGTGATGAGGATGATGATGATGATGGGAAGCAGGAGGAGCTGCTCAGCATCCCAGGGGAGCAGCAGGTGACCCGGGGACAGATCCAGGCTGGATGCTTTTGCAGGGAGGTCCAGGAGGATGTGGCAGTGCCAGGGAGGAGCAGCAGAACTTTCTGGGGGGATGAGTCTCCACCGAGTCCCCGTCCTGCCCACGGGGCCACCAACCCCAAACCGGCCCTGCCACCACCCCCTGGCACTGGCACCAGGCAGGCTTTGGGGCAGGGGGACAGGAGGTGCAGGAGGGCCACCAAAGCCACCCCCTTGCTGTCCCCTCACTGTCCCCTCACCACCGGATGTCTGGCTGCCCTCACGCTGAACTCACTGATTCCAGGAGGGATATTTTCTGTGCAAAAGGGCAGAGCTAAATTAGGGATTTGGGAGTGTGGCAGTCATCTGAGCCACTCTGGCACCGTGGTGTCTTCGGGGAAGTCAAGAAAAACTCCAGGAAAGACCCTGGGTTTGGCACCCAGCTCCCAAAACACCCTCTGGGAAGGCACTGGATGAGTTTGGGGCTTTTGATCCCACCCCAGCTCCCAGGATCAGGTTTCCATAGGTCCCGTGTCCCCTGGGATTCCATGGCAGGATGGGTGTTGTAAACCAGTGCGTCCCAGTCAATCCCAGCTGCTGGGACTCATCGCACCCTCCATTCCACAGAGCCTCTTGGGGGTGTGGGGACAGGTGACCCCAGGCCCAGGGCTGGGAATGTGTGATTTCTGGGAGGTGTCAGGATGGACAGCAGCCTTCCCCTCCTCCTCTGATGCTCCCAGGCCGCCCATGTCCCACTCTTTAGGACAATGTCCCTGTCCCCAAAGCCACCGGAGCTCCGGGTGGGCAGCGGGGTGACCCCATGGCACAAGGTGTCCCCTCCTCGTGCCCACAGAGGAGCTGCTGTGTGCCTGCGATGTGCCCCACTGCAGCCAGCCCAACTGCACGGGCAAGGTGTGCTTCGTCAGCAAGAGGAGGGAGGAGGGAACCATCACCCAGCACCGGGGCTGCTTCTCCCAGAACATCCTGGAGCACTGCCACACGCCCGTGACGGAACACTACGGCACGAGGTGCTGCAACTTCCACATGTGCAACGCCGAGCTGGAGATCTTCCTGCAAGGTACAGGGGCAGGGGGACAGGGGACAGCCTGCCCACGTGGATGGAGATGTGGTTGGGTCTCAAGATCATCCCTGTCGTCACTCAGCACCTAGAGAGCCACCGAGATGTCCCCAGGTGTCCCTTCTTGGGCTGTGCTGCCACCCATGGGGTTGATTCCAATGCAGGGACACTCTCCCCCAGGCCCAAACCCCAAACCTCAAACCTCCCTCCTGCTTCCATCCTTTGTTTCTCCCACCCAGGAGAAGATGCCCTGGTAAAGACGCCTTCCCTACCCAACCTCCTCCTGATGATCTTCGTCCCCCTGCTCTCCCTCCTCGTCCTCGTGGCTCTCACGGCGCTCTTCTGCTGGAAGGTGGCCCAGCACCGCCACAAGCACAGTGACTTTGGTGACACAGACCTCATGCTGAAGGCATCCATGATGGGAGACAGCACCTTAGAGGTGGGTGAGCACCACGAGGGACCCTAAATGTGTGTGGGGATGGTGGCCATGCTGACCCCACGGGCACCCTGTGTGCACAGGACCTGCTGAACGATGACTGCACCACGGGCAGTGGTTCTGGGCTGCCTTTCCTCGTCCAGCGCACGGTGGCTCGGCAGATCACCCTCATGGAGTGTGTGGGTAAGGAGAGCGGCTGAGGTGGGGGAGGCTGTCCTGGTCACCCCCAGCTGGTGCCTTCTTGTAATGCAGTTAGGAAAAATGGTATGACCCAAAAAATGTACCCCCAAAAATGTAGAATTGTAAGTTTCTTTCCCTTATCTTGTTCTCCCCAGTTCCCCTTATTGGTTGTGTAAATTCCCTCCACTCCTTTCCCCCCTGTCTTCAAAAAGGAGTGTTTATCCATCCTCTTCCTCCTTCCCTCCTGCAACCTCACCCCGAAGGATCCCAAGAAATAAAGCTGTGACTGCCATCTCAGCTAAGGGAAAGAGCTCGTTTTTAGGATCTTCTTTGGCAAGCTAAATCTATCTCCCCTGTCTCCCTGGCTGCTGTGGGGTGGGCAGTAGTGGCAGGGGACATTAGAAATTACAGCAGTGCCTGACCCAACCGTGTCAGCCAAAACCCAGCAGCAAGCCCAAGTTCATGGCCTGTCCTGCAGGCTGGGCAGGGAGGAGCAGCTGGGTGGGTGAGTGGATGTTGGCCAAGGCCAAGGAGCCGTGTGCTGCTCCATCGCTGTCCCACACGGGATCCGAGTGACGCGGAGCCACGGCTGCGGCAGGTAAAGGGCGCTACGGCGAGGTGTGGCGAGGAGTGTGGCATGGCGAGAGCGTGGCCGTCAAGATCTTCTCCTCCCGGGATGAGCAGTCGTGGTTCCGCGAGACGGAGATCTACAACACCGTCCTGCTCCGGCACGACAACATCCTGGGTGAGTGGGGGGCCAGGAGGGCTGGAGGAGTGGGGGTGACCTCGTGGTGGTTCCAGCATCCCAGGGGTTTCTCCGTTCCAGGTTTCATCGCCTCTGACATGACGTCCAGGAACTCCAGCACGCAGCTGTGGCTCATCACACACTACCACGAGAACGGCTCTCTCTACGACTTCCTGCAGAGGACAGCCCTGGATGTGGAGACCTGCCTGGGCTTGGCCTCCTCCATCATCTGTGGCCTCGTCCACCTCCACGTGGAGATTTTTGGCACGCAAGGCAAACCTGCCATCGCCCACCGGGACCTGAAAAGCAGGAACATCCTGGTGAAAAGCAACCGGCAGTGCTGCATTGCAGACCTGGGTGAGACAGAGGGGTGGGATGTGCTACCCCTGATGTGGCACTTTGGGGTGTGAAACGCCAAGGTTGTGATAGCCGGGG
>NW_015379263.1:593838-596967 GCF_001522545.3 Parus major | reverse complement strand
ATATAAATATAAATATAAATATAAATATAAATATAATATAAATATAATAAAAATTAAAATATATATAAATATAAATATACATATAAACTGACCAGAGCCGATATCCCAGCATTTTATAGCTGAATTAATGACTTTAAAAGTCATCCCACACTCTCTGTGACCTGTCCCCCAGGGCTGGCGGTCATGCACTCGCAGGGCAGCGATTACCTGGACATCGGCAACAACCCCCGGGTGGGCACCAAGCGCTACATGGCCCCGGAGGTGCTGAGCGAGCAGATCCGCACCGACTGCTTCGAGTCCTACAAGAAAACGGACATTTGGGCGTACGGGCTGGTGCTGTGGGAGATCACCCGGCGGACGGTGGTGAACGGTGAGCATCTCCCGGCTCCCCGCCAGCTCCGCTCCCTCCTTCTCTCCTTTTCTTCTTGCTTTGCTTTTTTTTTTTTTCCTCTTTTCCTTCGCCCAGAAGATTAGCTGTAAATTATAAACACTGTAATCTAGTGTCAGCACCCGGCTCTGTGATTAAAGGGCCCATTAGACTCAATCAGTGCTTTGTTTGTTCAGCGCTGATTAGAAAACAAGCGGCTCCGAGCGCTGCCTGGAACGCGGCCACGGCCGGGACCTCCGGCCGCCGGGCTCGGCTCGGGAGCTCGGGACAGGGACAAGGGGCAGGGTCCCCTCTCCTTGGGGATGAACCTCACTGAGGCTGCCCGGCCAGCGCTGCTCATCACGGCAAAGTCCATTAAAAGCGTTAATTAAATGGTGGGTGCTGGCGGGCGGGGCGGGAGGTCCCCCCAGGCACAGTCTGGCCGGGATAATCTCATTTACGGCCCCAGGGCTCCCCCAGATTACACATTTACTCCGAATTACCCCAGCCTCGCGCAGGAATGACCTGCAGACAGCTGGGTTTAACCCTTCCAGGAGCCCTCACTCTCCAGGACAGCTCCAGGGGATTGGGGAGGGGAAACTGCAGGGGACCCTGAGGTTTTGGGGTCACCCCTTGGCGTGCAGGGAGCTGCTGGGGGGGGCTCGAGGCTTCCCAAAGTCATTAAATCCCAGTTAGACACGGACATATGCCAGCATTAAGCAGAGATTAGCTGGGCCAGCTGGCAGGGTGACCACCAGGTGCTGCGTGGAGGTGGCCACAGAGCCAAGGGCTGCCTGGAGCTGGTGCTGGAGCTGATGCTCGTGGTGGGGCTGGTGCTGGAGCCACCAGCGGTACCAGAACCAGCGGTACCAGAACCAGCACCAGCTGCCACCGTGCCCAGATGAGGAACATCCCACCATACCCCAAGGCAGGGAGCAGCTGGGCTGTGCCGGGAAGCTCCAGGCCGCCCGTGATGTGCAGGATGGGGGTGACCCCCTGGCTGTCCCCCGTCCTCACGCCACCCCCTCCCGCAGGTATCGTGGAGGAGTATCGGCCGCCCTTCTTCGACGCCGTGCCCAGCGACCCCAGCTTCGAGGACATGAAGAAGGTGGTGTGTGTGGACCAGCAGACCCCCGTGATCCCAAACCGCCTCTTCTCCGACTCGGTGAGTCCCGGGGGGACCGGCCCCTCCCGCCCCAAACCGGATAAACCCTTCCCTTTATCCCTCTTCTTGTGCCTCCCCAGGTGCTGTCGGCACTGGCGAAGATCATGAAGGAGTGCTGGTACCAGAGCCCCACGGCCCGTCTCACCGCCCTGCGCATCAAAAAGACCTTGAAAAAGCTGAACAATTCCGCAGAGAAGCCAAAAGCGGAGCAGTGAGAGCCGGGAACCGGACACCGGAGCCACGGACGGGCTGCACCGGGGACGGGATGGCTCCGGTCACAGAGGGGATTTGCTCGCAGCTCTCGCCTCTCCCACCTTCGAGCCGGTTGAATTTGCAAGCACGGAAAAAATAGGAAAAAAAAAAACAAATAGCAAAGGAGGAATCTTCCACCCGGCCATAAAAATATCCCCTGGATCCGTCACCCGACACCGGCGCGTCTCGCTGTGCCGCCGGGGATGGCAGCTGCTCGCCCACCCCGAGTCCCCGGGGTGGTGCCAGGGCGAGGGGCAGCGATGGCAGAGCCCCCCCTGTGCTGCAGCCTCAGCCCAGTGTCACCCTGAAAACTCCTCGGCAAAGCTGCGGTGCCCGGAGCACCCCTGGCTGAAGGAGGGAGAGGTTTCGCTGGGAAAGGATGGTCCAAGGGCAGCATCCCCCTGCTCGGGCCAGATCCGCACCCCGGATTGTGGGGATCCCAAAAATGAAGAGCTGCTGGTGTCCAGCGTGGCCTGAGCGTTCCACGGGCTGGATGGGGGTCCCGTGGTGATCCTTCCTCGCCGAGCAGCCAGCAGCCCCCTTGCCAAAGAACTGTCCTTCTGGCTCTTTGCCAATATTTTGGTGTTTTTCGAGGTGTTTTGGCTCGGCTGGCTTCATCCTGCATTGCTCCCTGCCATCCCAAAATCCACCCCATGCTTGGAGATGTTTGGACATGACCAGGATGGGACGTTCAGCAGAACCAGCTTTGCCACATAACTATTTAATTATTAAGATTTAATATATTTAATAAAGTGTGAAGCTATTTTATCACCTAAGAGCTGCCGAACCTCCCATGCTGGGCACTGGGCACCACGGCAGGATGGGCCTGGGCCCAATTTATGGCTTTAAATTACCTCAATTTATGGCTTTAAATTGCCTCAATTTATGGCTTCACCTCCACATCTCCAACAGAACCATTGGATCCCATAATAAACCCGGCTCCAGCCTCGTGCCAACCCTCTCGTGGCTGCTCCAGGGGCCCAGGGCCACCAGCCCTCCTGCCCTGAGGGGTTTGCACGGCCACAGCCCCGGGATGGAAGCAGAGCTGCTGTGGGATAACGTGGCTGTTCAGGGGGTTCAGCTCCAAATGGTTCTCAGCACGTCACAGCTGCCACCTCAGTCTGTGCCCAGTTAGAGACTGGAAGGAACTGGGCAGCAAAGGACAGCTGCTGGTTTTGGGCAGGAGGTTATGGAGGGTCTTGGGTGCCTTGGTCTGGGCTTGGAGTGCTCAGGCTGGGGCTTGGAGTGTCCTATCCAGGGTTTGGGATGCTCAGCCCATGGTTTGGGGTGTCCTATCCAGGGTTTGGGATGCCCAGCTGTGGTTTGGGGTGTCCTATCCAGGGTT
>NW_015379263.1:592519-593339 GCF_001522545.3 Parus major | reverse complement strand
GGGTTTGGGATGCCCAGCTGTGGTTTGGGGTGTCCTATCCAGGGTTTGGGATGCCCAGCTGTGGTTTGGGGTGTCCTATCCAGGGTTTGGGATGCTCAGCTGTGGTTTGGGGTGCTTACCCAGGGTTTGGGGTGCTTGGCCTAGAGCTTGGGGTGCCCTACCCAGGGTCTGGAGTGCTCTGCCTTGAGTTTGAGGTGCTCAGCCGGTGGTTTGGGGTGCTGAGCTGGAGTTTGGGATGCTCAGCCCTGGGCTTGGGTGCCCTACCTGGGGTTTGGGGTGCCCTGCCTGGGGTTTGGGGTGCCCTACCCAGGTCTGGAGTGCCCAGCCCAGGGTGGCTCAGTCCCTACCAGCCCCAAGATGACACACCCACACTCCCACATCTTGCACACACAGATCATGCACACCTGCACACACACATCCTGCACACACACAAATCATACACACACATCCTGCACACACACACACACCCTGAACACCTGCACGCCCTGAACACCTGCACAAACACACATCATGCTTGCACACACATGTGTACACACACCATGCAGGCTTGAAGATGCACAAATCATCCTTGAACACCTGCACAGAGCTCACACCTGAACACAGCTCACACCTGCACACAGCTCACACCTGAACACACATCATGTCTTTGCACAAACACAGCACACAGCTCACACCTGAACACACATCATGTCCTTGCACACACACCTGCACAGCTCACACCTGCACACAGCTCACACCTGAACACACATCATGTCCTTGCACAAACACAGCTCACACCTGAACACAGCTCACACCTGAACACACATCATGTCCTTGCACA
>NW_015379263.1:590490-591549 GCF_001522545.3 Parus major | reverse complement strand
CGTATCACACATCACAGGTATCACACACAAATATCACACATATCACATGTACTACACATGTATCACACATAACACACATCACAGGTATCACAAATATCACAGATATCACATGTACTACACATGTATCCCACATAACACACATCACAGGTATCACACACACATATCACACATATCACATGTACTACACACGTATCACACACACATACCACACACATATCACACACATGTATCACACAAATATCACATATATCACATGTACTACACATGTATCACACGCGTATCACACACATATCACACACAAATATCACACATATCACATGTACTACACATGTATCACACATATCACACATCACAGGTATCACACACACATATCACAGATATCATATACATATCACACATATCACATGTACTACACACGTATCACACACACATACCACACACATATATCACAAATATATCACACACATATATCACACATATATCACATATATATCACACATATATCACATATATATCACACACATCACACATGTATCACACATATATCACACATATCACACATATATCACACATGTATCACATGTATCACACACATATATCACATGTATCACACACATGTATCTCACACATATATCACACACATATATCACACATGTATCACACATGTATCACATATATCACATGTATCACACACATATATCACACATATATCACATATATCACACATGTATCACACACATATATCACACATATATCACATGTATCACACATATATCACACGTATCACACATATATCACACATGTATCACACGTATCACACATATATCACACATGTATCACACATATATCACACACATATCACACACATATATCACACATATATCACACACATGTATCACACATGTATCACACACATATCACACACACATATCACACATATATCACATATATATCACATATATCACACATGTATCACACGTATCACACATATATCACACATATATCACATATATCACACATATATCACACATATATCACACATATCACACATGTATCACA
>NW_015379263.1:555681-589786 GCF_001522545.3 Parus major | reverse complement strand
TGAGGCCGAGGGGAGATTTTAGACGGGCTTGGGGAGGGAAAGGAGGTGAGAGGGGGCTGGGGCAGCTGGGGGTGTGAGGAGGCCCTGAGGAGTTTGGGGGCGGGGAGACACACGGGTGGGTGTTTCAGGGTTGCGAGAAGGACTGGGGGGGGTGGGGGAAGCGAGAGGGTTGGAGGGGCCTGGGGGTGCCCCCAGGGCTGTGAGGAGGCCCCTGAGGGGTTTGGGGCGTGGACATAGGGGTGGATGTTTCAGGGTGAAGAGAAGGATTTGGGGGTGGGATCCATGGGGTTCGGGCTCCTGGAAGCAGGGAGGGCTCTGGAGACATCAGGGATGTGTGTTGGAGGTTTGGGGGGTTCAGGCTTGACCGGGGGCTCCAGGGGTGGGTGGTTTGTGTGAACTGGAGCTGATTTGTGGCAGTCGCTCTCCCCAAGTGAGGGGATGGGCATGTGTCAGGGAGAGGCAGCAGCAACTGGGGCTGGGGCTTGGCTTCAAGTGCCAGGGGATGCTCTGAAGAAGCCTGTGCTCACCTGGGGAGATCTGGGAGCCTTCAGCCTGGGTTCAGGGGATAATGATGGAAATTGGAATTTATGGGCTTTTCACAGAGGATGAACTTGGGGCTCTCAGAGGTGGCTTCTGGGCTTGTCACAGAGGTGTGGATCAGCCCAAGGTGTGTTGTGTTGGGTTATCATGGAACTTCTGGAGTTTGTGGCCTCTTCCCATTGTCCTGTGGCCCATCCTGGGGTGAACGTGGCAGCCCCCCGTGCCCCAGAGATGTCAGTGTGTCTGTAACATCCAGCCCTCTGCAATCTGCGCTTTGGGCTTTTAAGGAAACCTTTCCATACCCTGAGCTTCTGGACTGGAACAACTGTAAATATTTGTTTGGAGGGAGGTGAGGGAGGAAAAACTCTTTGTGTTGGTTGTTTGTTCCGTGTTAATCCGTTTCCTTTACCTGGCCTGGTTCAGCTGCTCATGGGGGAGGAGTGAGGGGTCTCAGCTCTGGGGTTGGGAGGAGCAGGAGGCCTCTGCTCCAGGCTTGGGGCAAGCAGCAGATCTCAGCTCCAATTTTAAGAAGGAAATTGGTTTGGGATGAACTCGTTTTCCCCAGAGGAAAGGCCTGACCGAGCATCTCTCAGGGGGGAACAGGACAGAGGATGGGCTGGTGGCTGCTGCCTCTGGTGTCCGAGGCTTCCCGGTGCAGTCCAGCTCTGTGGCTATCGGGGTGATCACTGTTGTGTAACTCAGGTACCTGTTCCAACAGGTTCCACTGTGGAATATTTTTCTCTTCCCCAACCTCTCACCGTTTGTGTTCTGCATTCCCATCTGACTGTCAGAGGGTAATAACTGTGTGTGTGCGGATCTGGGCTTGTTAAAGCATAGAAAATGGCTTCAAACCTCACCTGGGCAGCAGGTGAGGGTTTACCTGTGACTTCTGGGAATTTGGGAATAGGAATGTGCTTTTGGGAGAGAGTAGCTGTGTTTTGGTGTAACCTCAGGTAAAACCCAGCTTTACAAGGGTGTTTCAGCTCCTCTCTGATAACTGGCAGAGCAGGATCAGATGAGACTCGTGGCACGGCTGTTCTCAGGCTTTCACGTAGGTAGAAGTCGGTGTTTATTAAAAAAAACCATAATTAATAAACAGGAAAAGACCAATTGACTGTACAAATCCCCTGGAAACTTGGCGACTCCCAGTGCCTTTGATTTTGGGCTCTATGAGTGACTATTGTTTCCGCTCAGTGTGTGCTGAACGGTTTTATTCAGTACAAGGTGTGAGCTCAGGCTGGGTTTGAGGGAGTTGCACTCATGGAATGAGGTGCAGGGAGCAGGGAATCACCCTGGGAATTGTTCTCTGCTCCAGCAGCCATGATGCACGTTTGGTATGCTGGGGCTGCCCTCACTATTGTGCTTCATACTGGAGATTTAACAGCTGCTTATTTCGGGAAAGGCTGGAAAAACGTCTGAATTTCTGCAGTGCTGGGGAGCTGGGAACCTCTGCGTGTCAGTAAACAGTGCAGACAACACTCCTCCAGCCCCTTCCTTTATAAAAAAAGGAAAATAATCAAGGCTCCTTTGCAAATGGGTGTTGCATGTCGGCTTTGCTTGAAATAAATCAAAAACCTACCCTAGGGAATAATTTTGGGGCAGCAGATTTTATTATTAACACCTGCTTCAAATATTTACCCAGTTAAATCAGGCAAACTCTGCATGGTCCATAAGCTATATTCTACAACTTTCCAAGAAAGCCTTTCTCTAACTGGAAATTAAAAACAGTGTCCAACAAGCATTCTTGAACTCGTCCAGCTCCTTGGCCAGACAGCTTGGGTTGTTTTTTTCTTTCCCCTGGATCCGCTGCCAGGAGTGGATGCTCCGGAAATGGCTGTTGCGAAAGGAGTGGAGTCAAACGTCAGTTCTCTTAGCAGCAAGCAAAGTTCACTGGGTGGTGACCAGGGGGAAGGTGTCCTGCCCTGAGCAGACCAGGCAGGAATTGCTTCTCTGTGAGGGTTTTACAGGGATGAAATGCTGGGTGGGAGCTCCTTTGTCCTTCTTATTTAAGCTTCTGGCTCTGAGCTGCCCTGTGCTTCTCCTGTGCACCCCTATTTATTTATTTCTTTTCAGCAGAAAAAAAGCCTTCCATGAACTTTAAATCCCCTTGATAAAGTCTTTCTGCCTTTTGTGGCCTTCTTTGGAAATACCTTGGATTGCTGGATGTGGGAATGTAGACCACATGTTAAACAATGTATATTGGAAAAGCCAATTGTCTGAGAGAAGCCAGGATGGGTCTGAAGTCTTGGAACCTTGATAAACCTGGGCATCAAGTGTGCAGAATGTTCTTCCACAGTACTGGTGTGTGTGGTCTGTTGGCTCCTAAACTGGTTTCCTGACATGTTAAAACACAAAATAGGTGTGAGACCAGAGCCCAGAGAAGGAACAGGGAGCCGTGTGCTCGTGTTCTCAGTGGAAGAACAACAGCAGAAACATCAAGGCTTCTTCTAATTAACCTCTTAATGATGAGACTCCTGTCAATTCCTTATTTACAATTCATTTAGAAGCTCTTTCGTGTTCCTTGAGTAGATGCAGGGAAAGTTCTGCACTTTAAAGGCACATTCTTCCTGCCTCTTTTCTTTTTTTTTTTTTTCCATTTCGTGTGTTTTCTAGTCAGCCGTGCTGCCTTCACGTCAGGTCCAGCCTGTGCCAGGGGACTGCAGCCAGCTCAAAGAAGTTGAGACTCTTACTTCCAACTTGAAATATCCCAGGATAATGTTTAGTTTCTGGATGACTTGTTTTAAAGTGCTTTGTTTTTCATAGTGCTTTGCAGCTAATTTTAACTCCGTTTCATTTAGCAGCAGTGGGTCAGTAGACATCATAAGCACCAGCAAGAAGCAAAAGAGAGATGTTTGGATCCAAAATAGGAGGAGAAATTGAAGGGGAAATGAGATGTAGTGAAGGTGGTGGTGCTGTATCTATGGGAGGGACAGATCTGTGCTCGTTTCTCCAGCTCCTTACTAAGGAAATGGGCAGTGACAGTGTCCAGAACTGGCCTGACATTTGATTTTGAAGGCAGTGGGTACAGGTGAGCTGGCTCTGGGGACTTGGAGGGGTCACTTTGGACTCAAATGTATCCCAGCAAGGGATGGAGGGATCCCACCTGCAGACACCAAACAGCACAACAGTCGAGGTGAATATGAGTATGAAGGGCTGTCAGGATGATCAGAGGGATGGAGCACCTCTCCTAGAATGAAAGGATGGGAGAATTGGGATTGTCCAGCCTGGAGAGCAGAAGCTTTGGGGTGACCTAATTGTGACTTTCCAGTCACAATTCACTTGAAGGGAGTCTGCAAGAAAGATGGAGAGAAACTCTTTACAAGGGCCTGGAGTGCCAGGACAAGAGGGAATGGCTTCCCACTGCCAGAGGGCAAGGTGAGGTGGGATATTGGGAAGGAATTTCTCTCTGTGAGGGTGGGCAGGCCCTGGCACAGGGTGCCCAGAGAAGCTGTGGCTGCTCCATCCCTGGAAATGCCCAAGGCCAGGTTGGAGGGGGCTTGGAGCAGCCTGGGATAGTGGAAGGTGTCCCTGCCCATGGCAGTGGGGTGGAAATGGATGAGCTTTAAGGTCCCTTCCAACCCAAAACATTCCAGGATTCCATGATAATATAATGGAAAGTAAATCTTGTTTGTTTAATGCCTTCATCAGGTGGCTCAGTGTCCCCTCATCACTGCCTTTGGGAAAGGGAGCTGGTTGTTTCCTTGGAGCTCTGTTCCTTTATCCAGCTGAACAAGGAGCTCACGGGGGCTCCAGGACACACCTCTGCTCCCTCACCACGAGGGAATGGATATTATTCCTAACCCTGTGCGATACAGGTTGCTCTTTATTTTGGCACAGCACAGAGCCAGACACTGACAGGTATTTCTTTCTTCCAAGCATGTTTACACATGTCCCTCTTCATTAAAACATCCGAAGAAGCAGCAGAGCTACAAAGCCAATTGTTCCCCATTTCTGTTGCTACCATTATGCTGCTGCAGCATGAAACTGGTGCTCCCAGAGTGGGGCTCATTAAGTTTGGTGCTGCACAAAGATACAATCAATTGCAGCTCCTGTTCCAGAGCCTTGGAAAGGCTCAAAGTCAGGGGAATCATTCTTCCAGCCTCGATTCAAACTGTTGAAAAAGAACAGCAGCTACAATCCCTGCAAAAATCTGTTTATCTGGTAAATACGTGGGTGGTTATTGGCAATTTTACCAATGATCATCTTCAGGTTAATTATCCTCATACATATTGATCAGGTAGAGTTCAACCCTGAGAAAATGGCATCTTTCTTAGGCACAGCTTCGGGAGATGCTGGAAAATGTATTCTGAAAGGTGGTTAACACCATTGCTAGAGATTCTGCTGTGAAACTTTCCCCTGTCTAGCTGCAGAGACATCTTGACACATGCAACTCCGTGTGAGAATAAATACGTGCAAAATGAGCTCGGAGAGTTGCTGGGAAAGGAGGAGAAATGTTCTTTGCCTGTCAGAGCTCAGTGTTTGAATCTCCCTGGAGCACAGAGCTCGAATCTACAGCCCCCCACCTGTTTGTTTGGATCCATTTTGGGAATACAGGTTGCTTTTAATGGTGGGATTTGGAGGGAGAGAGCCAGCCCTTGTTTTCCTCTTGTTGATGCAGGGGTATATGGATACCTCTGTGCCCCGAGATCCTTTTGGAGCTGGGGCTGTAACCCAGGAACCTCGTGGGGAGCAGAAGCAGCTCTTGGGCTTGAAGAAGTCTGGGCTGGGATGGTCAAGGATGGAGGAGAGTTTGTTTATTGGCCGTGCTGGGTGACCTCTGAGGTTTTGGGGAAGAGCAGTGAGGCCCAGCCTCAGATCAAATCACGGCAAGGTTTGCTCCAACCTGCTCCATCTCTCCAGTGAGAACAAAGCTCCATGCACAGGATCTGCAGCTGAACCTTGGGCTTGTTGAGGCAGTGTCTAGAAGGGCTGGGCTCGGTGTTGGTGTGGGGAGCAGATCGAGCGGGCTCTGCTCCAGCTCTGCTCGCACCTTCCACGCAGACGCATCCCCGGGCGCTCTGCGAGGGGGGAACGCGCCGCCCCAGCTCTGGGAACTGCTCTTTGTTTCCCTTCACCCCATCTATTTCCTTCAGCCCAGGCGGTTTCTTTTATTAAGTAGATTATATGTTTGGCTCAATAGGAGCTTTTCTTCCCGAAGAAAAAAGAATGCTGTTGGCATGAAAAATCCTTTTATCCACTCCTGTCTCCTGCTTTGCCCCGGCTGCTCTTGAGAGCACCCAAGAGATACCAGCGGGGGGCTCTGCTTCCCTGGCCACCTTCTGTCCCCCACCCAAGGGCAAACAACAGATGCTTTTTCCTGGCTTCTCCTGAGTTTCTGATAGAAGAATTTGCCTTTCTGGTTAACCAGACTGGAGTTACTGGACCCACATGAGTTGCTCTGTAATTCTCTTCTTTGCCAGGAGCTTCCCAGTGAGCCCTGGTGCAGACAAGCCTTTTCTCCCTGGCACACACAGAAAATTGAAGAGTTCCTCCCTGCAGCTTAGAGGTTCTGGCCAGGAATACCTGGAAAGCCCCTCAAGGGTCTCTGATGAGAGGTGGAGAGAAGGACACTCATGTGCTGAAGGCTCCATTCTCTTTGTTCCCACTGCTCTCCAACTGTGGGGATTTTTGAGGTGCAAACATAACAAAATAAAGTTTAAAAAGAGCAGCTGTCTCAGAGGGGGAATGGGGTGAGGTGAAGCCGTGGGGCATCCCCCTCCTTAGCAGGAAATTTTGGCTTTCTGCACAGAGCAGATAAGGATCTTTCTCTGTCTCCAAGCTGGGGCTCTGGTATCATACCTTGCAGGTAAACTGATTTTTTTTGTTGTTTTTTAATCCTACAAATGAGACTGAGCAGACACAAACCTGCTTCTCTGCTTTCCCTCTCAAAGGCATGCTCAATTTCAGGCCAGATCTTCACTCAGAAGTTTACAAAACCAGTTTTATTAGTGCATTGAAGTGTTTTGTTTGCTTTGGAGCTTCTGGAAGCAAAACTGCCACAGCCAAAATCTTGGGATTGAGACCTCAAAAATGAGTCTAAGAGGAACAAAGTTCAGTTTTGTTGTATCTAAATCAAACCGAAAAGAACCTACACAGTGAAATATGTGTGGGTTAAATGTTTTTAATTTGTACCTCGAGCTTTTGATAAGTAATAAAGGAGATGCTTTAAAAGACCATTTCCTTTTAAGTAGACATGAAGGCAGGAATGTGCCCTGGGTGCTCTTTGCCATCTCAGATTTTCATAAAATCTCCTTTATCACCAACCTTTGTTCCCCCAAGTGTATGTATTTTTCAGAATTGTCTTTTCTGCACTCTGCTGACCATGGGAAGACACTGATCTTGGAGCGGTTTGAAGTGAATGTTAGTGGAGTGCTTTTTCTCCTTTTAGAAGACACTGATCTTGGAGCGGTTTGAAGTGAATGTTAGTGGAGTGCTTTTTCTCCTTTTATTATAACATTTCCTCTCAAAATCTTCAGAATCTATGGACATTCTCCACTCTTCTCAACACAGATCAGTCTGAGAGTGTTCCTTGTCTGTTTTCTGTCCTCTGTTCCCTTTCAGTGGCCTGTGCTGAGCACCTGAAGCTCCATTTGCTCATTTGATGCTTTTTAAAGGTGTTTCGTTCAATCGCTCTTCAGAGTTACAGAATCACGAAATAACCTGAGTTGGAAAGGGCCCATCAGGATCATCCAGTCCAGCTCCTGGTCCTGTGCAGACACCCCAAAATCCCACCCTGTGCTTCTCTGTGATGCCCAAAGGCTTCTGGAGCTCTGGCAGCCTCAGGGCCATGACCATTCCCTGGAGATCCTGGGCAGTGCCCAGCACCTCTGGGGGAAGAACTTCTCCCTGATACCCATCCTAAACCTCTCCTGACACAGCTCCATATATTCCCTTGGGTCTTGTCACTGGCTTTTCACTGGAGTTTTGAATCTGTTGATTCCAAACTAACCAACAACCACATTCAGCTCACAACAACAGCTGGAAAAGGAGGAGCAGCGACCAGAGAGAATTAAGTGAATAGTAATGCAATTACCCTGATTGATTTACCCAGGTCTCTGGGATAAGAGCTAATGGGTGTCTTCCTCCTAAACCAACCCTGAGTAAATCAGGACCAGCTTGTTTTTCATTGAGCTTAGGGTAACATGGCCCCACACACAAGTGTTGAGGGTGACTTTGTGTGTGACTTTACACTGAGAGGATTTAGATCAGCCTGGGCAGAGTCAACTGTGGCGTTTGTATCTTTTAAAACCTTTCTTCACACCCTCCCTACCTGAAAGCCCATTTCTGCAGCAGGTAAGGACATGTTTTGGATTCCCTCTGGGAAGGCTGGGAGAGTTGATGAAAGCTGGTGAAAACCCAGCGTGCTGCTAAACAAGCCCCACCCTTCTTCTTGACATTGTTGGATTCCTCTTTGTTCCCAAGGATGGAAAGGCCTGGGGATTTGCTTACAGTTTTTCAGGCAGTTTGAGAAAAGTACAGTGACAGCTGGGAGGTGAAAAAATGTGGGAATCTGCCTCAGAGCTTCTCCTTCTCTTTATCCAAATAATCTTCGTGGAGAGCAGGCAAAAAGCCAGGAATGTATTTGACCCAAGGTAGTGTCTCGGATCAGGAAGGCAGTTATTAAATAAGTGGCTGATCTGGCTGGGTGTAGGACGCTTGGCTCGTGCAGTCGGTTGGGATTGGCTTTGGTTTGGCATCTGCCAGCTGCTCCTTGTCTCTGTGAGCCAGGGTGCTCATCCCTGCCCCAGCCCAGGTTAGGCAGCTGCAGGGAGCCTGGACAGCCAGCCCAGGTGGAATCAGGTCAGTCAGTTTGAGTAATGGTTGGTTTTGGGTTGAGTCTGACCCGAGCTTGGGCTGGGAGTGGATCTCGCTCGGATCTCGCCCGGTTTGCAGGGATGACTTGGGTCGTGGCTGGTGGTGATTGCAACAGGGGCAGGCAAAGGGCTGCCTGGACAGGCACCTCCTGGAGAGGCTCCTCTGCCTCCACGGCCTGTTTCATGCCGAAATTGGATTCTTGCAGGTCTGGAATACTGAGTATGACTTGTGCTATTTGCAGAGCCGGTTCTTCCAGAGCCTGAGAATGGCCCTTCTGAAATGGAGAATTTAAAGAAGGTTTCCTCTCGTTTGAGCTTTTGCTCTCTGTGGGTTTTAAAGAGTTGATCTTGTTTTGATTTCAGCTTTGACATGTCTGTGCTCTGACTGCAAACAAGCCAACTCCACGTGTGAGACGGACGGTGCCTGCATGGTCTCAGTCTTCAACCTGGATGGTGTCAAACACCACGTTCGGACCTGCATTCCTGAGGCAAAATTAATTCCTGCTGGGAAACCCTTCTATTGTCTGAGTTCAGAGGATCTGCGTAATACTCACTGCTGCTACTCCGATTTTTGCAACAAAATTGATTTAATGGTTCCCAGCGGTAAGTAGAGATAAATCATGTGTTTGAAGTGGGAGGAGAGGAGCTGTCTGTTTGGGATTGGGAATTTGGAGTTCTCGGCCCTGTTTTCACTTCTTTTCTTCAGTTGCTGCGTGAACTTGAGCACTGGGTTTATTTCCTTCATTTGTGAAGTGGAAGTAACAAACTACTTCAAATTCAAATGGGAACTTGTGTGTTCCCTTTGTCACTGAGCTGGCCCTGCCTTTATCAGCTGCTGTTGCTTCCATTCCAAAACTCCAAATCTTTTTGGTGTTGAGCACAAATAGAGGAACATTGCAGCGGCTTCAGAGCAAAGTGTGTGGGGAGGGAGGTGCCTGGGTTCACAATACATACAGGGGAAGCAGCCCTGCCTCTGAGTGAGGGTGTGGGAAACTTCTGCTTCTCATCCCTGGGATGGAGAGGGCATGTGGTGCTTCCTCACACCTCCTACTTTCTGTTTTGGGCTGGTTTTTAGTGGGTGCTGGGAGGACTGCAGAGTCATTTTCCTTGGGAGCAGTGGGGAGGTCTCATGTGTGCTCAAAACAGCAAATAATTGTCTTCAGGTGCAAGTTCACTGCTTGGTGTAGGGTAAAAGGGAAAGAGGGAGCAGGGAGCCCTGGCTGACTGGTTGAGCTCAAATGGAAGGTGAACTGCAGGCTGTTCTGGAAAATCAGCCTAGAACACACTCAAAGAGTGTGTCAAAGAGTGAATGAACAAGCCATAATCCCTGATCCCACAGTTGCAGTTCCATCTTCATTTTGGGGTTTCGGTTGCATTTTGCCTGCCTCATGATCAGACCCACCTTAACACTGTTGTTTGATGTGTCCCCAGGCTAAAATTCTCCAGGCTCTGAGAGAACAGTAAAACACAAGAAAGTCTTCAAAGGAATGATAATTTTCTCAAAATGTGTGTTTTTCTCCTCCCTTTCCTCCCAAGGACACCTGAAAGACAATGAGCCCCCATCAAGCTGGGGTCCCGTGGAGCTGGTGGCGGTGATTGCCGGGCCCGTCTTCCTTGTGTTTGTTGTCATGATCATTGTAGTGTTTGTGTTCCATCACCACCAACGAGTCTATCACAACCGCCAGCGGCTGGACATGGAAGACCCTTCCTGTGAAATGTGCCTTTCCAAGGACAAGACCTTGCAAGATCTGGTCTATGATCTGTCCACCTCCGGCTCTGGCTCAGGTATTGCGAGATGATGGGACGTGAGCAGCGAGACCTGCAGTTGTCTCTTGGGGTTGGTGGTTGCCACAGCTTTGTCATGGCAGTGAGGCTGCTGCCTCAGCCTGTTCAGGGAGTTCATGAGTAACTTAAAGGGATGTTTAAATTCAGTTGTGCAGTGGTCTCTTGGCTGTTCAGGCAAGAGCAATAAACTCCTCCTTAACTGCAAGAGGATACCTCAAACAGCTGCATCTCTTCCCACATTGGCCTTGGAACGGGATTTAGGGTGGAAACAGCCATCAGCTGTGAACCTGTGTGTTGTTGGCTTTCAGAGGAGGAGGCAGGATGCCACCTGCATCAAAGCTGCAGGAAAATAGGGAAGATCCCAGTAGATCACCATTTTATGGTGCAAATAGCCCATTTCATCCCAAAGAACCCTTTTGGTCTTCCCAGGTGGGTGATGTGCAGTGTTTGCTTCTGCAGCATTTAAAAGGAAGCCCCAGAATAGGTGGAAAGTCACCATTTAGTGGTGGCTTTGAACTAGGAAGGTAGTTGGATGAAAGAATATAAGGAATTTTGCAGCAGATGGGAACTGTAGGAGAGTCCACAGAGGCAGAGAATGTCACAGCCTGATATTTGACCAGGGAATCAACCTTCAGCAGCACATCTGCTGCTATATATAAAATATTTGGGATCTCTTCTATGCATGCTGTGTGCAGGTGAGCTCCTTGATTTCTGTAAGCAATGGCAGCGATGTTGAGACTCCTTTCTTAAGAGAAATTTGGGGGGGTTCTGCATTTTGAGCAGAAACTAATTCATCGAGTTCCATTCTTTGCATATTGAGGCTGCAGTTCCTTTGATCTCTCACGGAGCAGAAGTTCCCCAACTGCTCTGTGCCGGATCTCTGCTTCAAAGCAGAATGCAGATGCTGCCCAAGCAGTGGCACATCCCACGCAGGAGCTGCCACCATTCCCTGCTTTGGGTCTTGCTCAGGCTCCCAGTTGTTACCAAATGTAGAGCCTGCTGGGTTTGAGGCCATGGTTGGGCTTTCAGGAGGTTTTCTGCAGGGATTCATTCCTTTGATTCCTCGTCCCCAGGCTTGCCTCTGTTTGTCCAGCGGACCGTGGCTCGGACAATTGTCCTTCAGGAGATCATCGGCAAAGGCCGCTTTGGGGAGGTGTGGCGGGGCAGGTGGCGTGGAGGTGACGTGGCTGTGAAGATCTTCTCTTCACGTGAGGAACGTTCCTGGTTCAGGGAAGCAGAGATCTATCAAACAGTGATGCTGCGGCACGAGAACATCCTGGGATTTATTGCTGCGGATAACAAAGGTAAGAAGTGCCTCGGGCCCGAGTTCAGCACTGTGCAGCCAGTTCTGGTGTCTGACCATCCTTTCCCAGAAGTTCTCTCTAATCCAAACCTTCTAACCTAAATCTAACCCAATCTAAACCTTCCCTGGTGTGACTTTAGGCCATTCCCTGTGGTCCTGTTGCTTGTTACCCCACCTGGCTCCATCCTCCTGTCAAGAGGTTGAACAGAGTGAGAAGGTCCCCCCTGAGCCTCCTTTTCTTCAGGTTGAGCCCTCCAGCTCCCTCAGCTGCTCTTCAGAAGTTCTCCAGACCCTTCCCCTGCTCCATTGCCCATCTCTGATCACACTCCAGCACCTCTACAACTTTCTTGTCATGGGGGACTAAAGCTGGCTAAAGTCAGCTTCTCTGGGCCTCTGCAGTGCCCAAGACTGACTCCAGGATTCGAGCTGTTGCCCCCCCAGTGCCTGGCATAGAGGGGAGGTCACTGCTCTGGTCCTGCTGGCCATGCTCTGCCTGATTTGGGCCATTTCTTACTTGCCTCACTTGAGCTGCAGCCTTACACAACAGCTCTGCTCTGTCCCAAAATTGTGTGGGGTGGCCATCCCTGCACTGGATCTGCCTGAGCTCCATCTCTTTCCTGTTGTAGATAACGGAACATGGACTCAGCTGTGGCTCGTCTCTGACTACCACGAGCACGGGTCTCTCTTTGACTACCTGAATCGCTACACGGTGACTATCGAGGGCATGATCAAGCTCGCCCTGTCTGCTGCCAGCGGGCTGGCCCACCTGCACATGGAGATCGTGGGCACTCAGGGTAAAAGCTAAGCTGGAAAAGGCATTGGGAATTCTCGAGGGGAGGATAAAGCAGGATTGCTGAAGGGAGCTGATGTGCTGTGCAGCAAACCCTGCCTGAGTCAGCCCGGCTTCATCTGGTGGTTATTGACCAGAAATAGAGCGATTGCTTTGGCTGGCTGCAAAGTGGGTTAACCTGGCGCTCGCTCCCAGGAGTTATATCACCATTTCACATCCCATCCTAAAATTGGCGCTGCCTGGGTGGGATGTGAGCACAGGCAGAAACAGAATCACAAACTCCTGACGTCGGTGCCTGTGCTGGGATGTGGAGTTTACATCCCTCTTGAGGCCTCTGGGTGCCACTGCATCAGTGGCGCCTCCAAAACACCATTGGAGCCTTTCCCTGCTCCGTTCCTCATGAATCTAAACAGGAAAAAGTGTTGCAACAGTGGGTTTAACGCCCTGAAATCCGGTGCCAGTTCAACAAATGGATTTCCCCAGCTTGACCCTTGCTGCTTTTTATTTTGCTCTGCTAGGAAAACCTGGGATTGCTCACAGAGACCTGAAATCCAAGAACATCCTGGTGAAGAAGAACGGCACGTGTGCCATTGCTGACCTCGGGCTGGCAGTGCGGCACGACTCCGTCACAGACACCATTGACATCGCACCAAACCAAAGGGTTGGAACCAAACGGTAGGAAAATGCATCTGGAGGTGTTTGGGTGACTGGAAATGCCTGAGCTGCGGGTTGAGCACTGGGGGAATTCTCTGAATCCAGCGTTCCCCAGTGCCTGGCAGGGTCAGTTTTGTGCCTGAGTTGGTGCTGAAGGGACATTCCAGGTGTCACCACGTTGGGAGGTGTGGGGCAGCCATGTAAACCTGGCACCAGGGGCTCATGTAATACATGACAACAAGCTTGGCCTCACTAAAGCCTTTGGGACCTTCTGCTGGGAGCCTGATGTAGTTTTGAGACATTTCTACCTCTTTTCCCAGCTTGCTCTTTTTCTTAAGTTATTTTTTTCACTCTCTTAGATCACAGGGCCCAGTTCTGTTCTGATGGTGGCTGTGCCAAGCAGAGATTTTTCTGCTGGGAAGGAAGTGCTGTGTGGGAAAACTGATCATTTACTGTCTTCCAGAAAATTCCCTTTCAGAATAAAACCACTTTCCCTTTCTCTGTGCAGATACATGGCCCCAGAAGTCTTGGATGAAACCATCAACATGAAGCATTTTGATTCATTTAAATGTGCCGATATCTACGCCTTGGGCTTGGTGTACTGGGAGATTGCCCGAAGGTGCAACGCAGGAGGTGATGTCCTTTGTGTGCCTGGGCCAGTGGCTGTGCTTGCTCCTGGCTCTCCCAGCCTTGGGGTTCCTACTGATGAGGTGTTTGGGAGGTTTGAGGGGAACAGGGCTGTGGGAGGACATGTCCCTGTGTGTTGTCACTGAGGGAGGTAACACAAGTGACCCATGACTGCTGCTAAGCCCAGCCAGAGCTGGGTCAAGGGTGTTGGTGCTCCCAGTGGTGGCTGATGTTCCTTTGGATGGGTTTTCAGGAAGTGGTGGTGCTGATTGCTGGGGGACTCCCCCAGATCAGTATAAATGTCTTGGCACGTGCAGCTGCAGCATCATCCCACGTGTGACAGTGCCACTGGTGTGGAGATTCAGTGACCCTGGCGCCTTGCTGGGAGGTGTTGATCCCAGCCTGCTGACTCCGTTCCAGTTTAGGCAGCTGCATTTTATTTCCCTGAATTTTTCTTGTTAACTCCAATTCCAGATTCTTCATTTCTGTTCTAAATAACTGCAAAGTGTTGACGCATCTCAGCAGTGAGTCATGGAGCCCAAACCTCTATCTGTCTGCCTTTAGCGAGCACAGTGGCCATGCTCCCTGTTCCCAGGAATTTCACTTTCCCTGCTCTGCCTTTCAGGTATCCATGAGGAGTATCAGCTTCCCTACTACGACCTTGTGCCCTCTGATCCTTCCATTGAGGAGATGAGGAAGGTCGTGTGTGACCAGAAACTACGGCCAAACATCCCAAACTGGTGGCAGAGCTATGAGGTAAGGTTTCATCTCCATGTCCCCTTCCTCTCCTGTGAGAAAAGGCTGAGAGAATTGAGATTGTCCAGCCTGCAGAACAGAAGCTTTGGGGTGACCTGACTGTGGCCTTCCAGTACTTGAAGGGAGTCTGCAAGAAAGAGGGAGGGAGATTATTTACAAGGAGTGCCAGGACAAGGAGGATTACGCTGCCAGAGGGCAGGGTTAGATACTGGGAAGAAATTCTTCCCTGTGAGGGTGGTGTGGCCCTGGCCCCAGAGAAGCTGGGGCTGCCTCTTCCCTGGAGGTGTCCAAGGCCAGGCTGAACGGGGCTTGGAGCAACCTGGGCTAGTGGAAGGTGTCCCTGCCCATGGCAGGGCATGGAATGATATAAACTTCAGTGTCTTTTCCAACTCCAACCATTCCATGATTCCCCCATGACGAGATAACAAGGACTGTAGGGTGCTCTCTGATTCTGGGGGATGCCCAGGCTGTGTCACTGGCCAGGCAGAGCAGCAGCCTGGCACAACAACTTGGGGTCAGGGGAAGAGCAGAGCACCGAGCTGTGCCATTGTTTCTTTCCCAGGCACTACGGGTGATGGGCAAGATGATGAGAGAGTGCTGGTACGCCAACGGAGCAGCTCGGCTCACTGCCCTCCGCATTAAGAAAACCCTCTCCCAGCTCAGTGTCCAGGAAGATGTGAAAATTTAGGCTCTGAGCCTCAGCAGGAGGAAACTGCACAGGAGCTGCTGTGCTAGAGTAGACGTGTGATGGAGGCCTACCTCGTGTTTCAGCCCAACCTACTGCTACAACCAGACAGCGGGACCTGCAGGCTGCTAGGCAGGGGGACGGAGCCTACAGAGCCGCTCTCTTCCCTGCTTGGGTATGAAACAATCCGAAACCTTTTGTGATCACCTCCTGAGAGCGTGGAGACTTGAGAGGGACTTCACCCGAGGGATCTCAGCCATGATCCTAACTCTTTGTTCCTTTAAAGGAAATCCCTGTAAAGTTCAGCGTGCGTTGAGCACCCGTTGGCGGGGTCGGAGCCAAGCCTGGGTGCTCGGTGCCGGGAGTGGGAAGGGAAAGGGAAGGTTTTCTTGCCGTACTCTCGAGGATTTTTCCAGGGACTGGCACGTTAATGCAGAAAAAGCAAAACAAATGGTGCTCTCTTCCAAGAGGCTGAGCCGGAACAGTTGATCAGCTTCACAAAACCGTTCTCCCTCCTTTTCTTAAGCTTGAAAAAGTCCAACTCGGCGCCCTGACGGCCGTCGGGGCGCAGCGGTGTCTGCATGCGCGAGGTGCGCGTGTCCCTGTGCCTGGTCATCTCCTCCATAGCCGTGCGGTGTCTGCCTGTGGGTGGCTCATCTCTGTCCGTGCTTCCTGTGCATGTGCAAATCTCGAGTGTCCCGTTGTGAGCTGTCGCGCTGGTGCTCTCCGTGCTGAGTCGTGAGCGTCGTGGAGCTTGGACAGGCTGCTGCAGAGCGGATCCCTGGCTCCCCGATGGGCGCCGCCGCCGCCGTGCCCGCTCCGCTGCCGGCTGCCAGAACGTCCCATCAGGTTGCCTCACTGCCACCCCTTTCCTGTTTTTAAGATGAAACAAATAAGGAACTGAGGATCACTCCTGGAATCCAGGGTTTTTTGTCCTGAGCCCCTGGGGTTTGTAATTCTTGGTAGCGGGGAGCTGAGATGTGGGAGATGGAGCAGGCACTGTGGCCGGCGCGTGGGGAAATGCAGGGTTCAGTTCTCCTGGGAACTCAATTCCCAGCTCCACCACCCAGGCAGATCTCTGGGGGCTGATGATGCAGCGCTGGGGGAAGAGTGGCTGGACAGTGGCTAGGCAGAAAGGGACCTAGGGGTGCTGGTGACAGCCGGCTGAACATGAGCCAGCAGTGTGCCCTGGTGGCCAAGAAGGCCAAGGGCCCCTGGCCTGGATCAGGACTGGTGTGGCCAGCAGGAGCAGGGAGCTCATTCTCCCCCTGTGGTTGGCACTGGTGAGGCTGCACCTCGAGTGCTGTGTCCAGTCCTGGGCCCCTCAGTTTGGGAAGGACATTGAGACGCTTGAGCGTGTCCAGAGGAGGGCAGCAGGGCTTTTTGGCACACGAGCCCTGTGAGGAACGGCTGAGGGAGCTGGGGTTGTTCAGCCTGGAGAAAAGGAGGCTCAGGGGACACCTCATCACTCTCTACAACTCCCTGACAGGTGGTTGTAGCCAGGTGGGGGTTGGGCTCTGCTCCCAGGCAACAACTCACAGAACAAGAGGACACAGCCTTAAGTGGTGCCAGGGGGGAAGTTTGGAGATCAGGAAAAAATTCTTCACTGAAAGAGTGATTGGGCACTGGAATTGTCTGCCCAGGGAGGTGTGGAGTCACCATCCCTGGACATGTTTGGAAAAAGACTGGATATGGCACTTAGTGCCATGGTTTAGTTGATGAGGAGGTGTTCAGTTAGGTCATAGGTTGGACTTGATGTTCTCAAAGGTCTTTTCCAACCTGGCTCATTCTGTGATCTGAGTTCTGGGGGTGCTCTGCACCTCCCAGAGGCGCTGGGCAGGATCTGACAACAGGTGTGGGTTGGGAAATCAACATCCATCTTTTTAATATAGGTGTATAAATATCTCCTAATGTGGAAGTGGCTGTGTTTCAGTGTGGGGTGGGGGCATCTGCATGGGTTTTCTTTTGATTCAATGCCGAATCCAGGTGAGGGAGATGTGTGTGAAGTGAGGGCTGTGGCTGCCGTGATGACTTTGGCAGTCAGGAAGAGCCGTGGTGTGGAGGTCAGGTCAGTGTCTGCAGCAGAGAACTCTGAAGCCATAACTTTTAACTGGAGTGGTTTTGATTATTATTTTTTTAATTATTATTGTTATTATTATTATTATTATTATTATTGTTTTCTGGGAGGGTCTGGATTTTAACTTTTTTGAATATTGTTAATTCTTTCTAAGAGCAGAAAAACAATCTCTAATTATTACCTCTTGACCTGTTGGTTTGTAAAGAAATCACTGCAAAAAAAGAAAAAAAAAAAAAAAGAAAGAAAAAAAACCAAATGCACAGCTCGATTTACACTGGAACTGTTTCTACTCTGACCTTGCTCCTGCTCTCTAAGGTGAGGTTTCATCTCTGCTCCGGCTGCCAGGGTTAATTCTTTATTTCAGTCCCTCTGTTCTTGCTGTCTGTGTCCCTGTGCGTGTGTCCCTCTCCCCCTGATTCCCTGTGTGTCCATGACCTTGTATAAAGTGAGGAGTGTGGTTTTTGAATCATGTTAGGAGCCGTTTTGCATCCCCCAAGGAGTTTTTGGTGGTGTGGATCTGCCGTGGGAGCAGGGATGGGGTCCCCTGTCCCCTCCAGGCTTGTCCTGAGTCACATCCCAGCCCGAGGGTCCCAGCTGATCCCTTTAACCTGCATTTAGAGGCCAAGGGGGGCACTTGCAAGCCCTGAGGACTCCCAGGCTGTTGGAACAGGCCCCAGGGCTGCCCTGGGAGCTGGGGGAAGGACAGT
Source organism: Parus major (assembly GCF_001522545.3). Classification (NCBI taxonomy): domain Eukaryota; kingdom Metazoa; phylum Chordata; class Aves; order Passeriformes; family Paridae; genus Parus; species Parus major. Next base: position 572,048 of record NW_015379263.1, on the reverse strand, counting down.
AGGGGACATCACCCAGCTGTAGGTACTGCAGGCTCCCTTGGCTCCCCCATCCCGGCGACTGCAGGCCGGTACCCACGGACACCGTCAGCTCCAGAACTTGCACTGAACTCACCCCCTCCAACTGTAGCCACACTGCACCTGCCTCAGCTAAACCAAACAGCGGCCTGCGAGCGGGGAACGGATGAGGGAAGGGATGAGGGAAGGGCAAAGCCCCCAGGAGCAGGATTTTAGGAAAAGCCAGTTGGAGAGAGATGGGGAAAACCAAGCGGGATCCTTGGCAGGAACGCTGACCATGTAGCATTTACACAGCACTTTGATGCAAACTGGTGCCCGGGGGTGCCCGTGCTTGCCGAGCTGACGGAGCACGTGGGAGTTGCTGCCTGCCTCCAAAACTTGCAGCAGCTCTGGGAAAAAGCATTCCAGGCAGTTCCAAGGGGAGCCCGGTGCAGGACAAGGAGGGGGTCCATCAGCGGTACGTGGCTGCAGGACAGAACTCTTGGTACTTCTCTGCCCCTTTGATTTGTTTGGTTTTGTACATTTTCTTAGCAAAGGACTGTAAGAAAATAGCCACTTAGCCACTTTACCTCTTCAGTATGCAAATGTACATACGGTGTAAGATAGGAAATCTTTTGTTTAATATAAAACCAGGCTGTCGATTTCTGCTGTACATTATTAAAAGTTTGTTTTATTCATGTGAGGTGTTGCAGTCTCAGTTCACTGGGAGGGGTGGGAATTGCAGGGCACAGCTCAGTCCCTCAGTGAGGGCTCTGGGGTGTGGGGAGGGGGGGGACTCGTCCCTCACAGCTAAAATAATCTCTTTAGGAATCCTGGTCAAAACATTTTATGTTGAATATTCCCATTTTTAGTGAAGATGCAGCTTCTAACACCCGCCAAGCACTGCCAGCATAGTGGAGGTGAGACGGAGAGGAGGCAGGTGGGATTTTCCACCCATGCAGGGATGAGCAGCTGAACTTGGGGCTCCCACTCTGGGGACAGGCACAGAGCAGGAGGGGTTGAATAAATACCCTGGGGATCCCCTCAGAGCATCCCTGGGGGTGTGGTGGGTACAGTGGGCACCTCCCTGGAGCATCCCTGAGTCTCCACATGGACCCACAGCTTCAAGGACAGATAAATCCTGCAGAAAACTACCCCTTGTGCCCCTACAAAATCCTGTTTGCTCCGAGGGTAAATAAATGGTGCTGTGTGAACTGCCCCTCTACTAATTCCTTAATTAAAGGCTCCTGCAAGCGAGCCTGGTGTGAGCGGATCAAGGGGAAAATCTGCCGCGGCCTGGGGTCCCCCCGGGCTCAGACAAGGTGGGGAGGGGGAGGCACCATCTGGGCTCATCCTTCCTCATTCCCAGCTTTGTCTGAAGCTCCTGCTGTGGTCCCAGGAAAATCCAGCCCCATCCTGGAAACGTGGGCAGCAGGGAGATGAGAGGATGGAGCATTTTTAAGCAAAACCTGTCTGCTCCTCTAGGAAATGGGATGGGAAAACAGTCTGGGGTGGCTGCAGCCGAGGGCCCAAGTCGTTACCGGTTTTTGGGAACACGATGGGGTGTTCCTCTTCATTCCTGGTGGTTTGGTGACTCACGATCGGTGGTGGGCTCATTCCCATCCTTTCCCCAGCACTTCCAGCCCGGAGCAGCTCTGCTCCTGGAGCAAATTTGTCTCCTGGTAACCCCAGGCCAGGCTGTGGGCGGGAGCTTTGGGTGGAACGCCAGCGGGGTTGTTACGATCTTCATTTTTTTTGGCAAATTTTAAACAAACACTTGGGCAAAACTCTCAACTCCAGCTGGAAAATTCCCGCTGCCTCCCGCCGGGGCACAACGAGGAGCTGCCGGAGCCTCGGGACGCGTCCGCAGCAGCCGCCGCGGCTGCCTCCGGGAATTGTTCTTCCCTCCGTGTCCCAGCTCGGTGCAGGGCAGATCGTGCAGGAACAGTTGAAATCCCCCCTGTTGCCCCCGCTGGGAGCCGGGCCGGGGGCTGTGGCCACCCCTGCCCCTACTCCTGCCTCCCATTAAATCCCAAATGCGGCTTTGGCGGCGGGTGGTGGCCTGGGGGTGATGTGGTGGCAGCTGTCGGGGAGCAGCAGAGCCCGGCATTGCTTCTGCCCCTGGAAACCCACGGGTTTCTCCGCAAATCACCCCTGAGGTGATCCCCGGGAACTCTCCTTGGCACCCCACAGTGCCTCCCGTGACATTCCCAGCAGCAGATCCCATCCTGCAGCTCCCGGCAGGAGCAGCCAGACCTGAGCCCCGTGGTGTCCCTGAGGCTGCGCCCACGCAGGACCCTCCCTCTAGACCCCCTCTAGGCTGGACTCCCATGGGATCCCCTGCAGAACCTCAGGAAGGACCCTCCCCCTGGACCCACAGCCCGCACCCCTGGGGTCCCTGAGCAGGACCCGGCGCTGAACCCCCGTGCTGGACCCCAGAGGGTCCCCGAGCAGGACCCCAGGCAGAACCTCCCCACGGGATCCCCAGGCAGAACCTCCCCACGGGATCCCCAGACAGGAACCCGCGGAGGACGGTCCTGAGGGACCTCACCCAATGGACCCCCCCCTCTGGACCTCCATGGGGTCCCGGGCAGGACCCTCACCCTGGACCCCCGCCCGGACCTCCACGTGGTCCCGGCTCAGGGCCCGGAGAGATGCCGGTCACAGCCGGACACGGGGCGTGCTCTCTCCACAAAACGAGCTGGGTTTAACGCCCAAGTGGGTGCGGTCTGGCTCCGAAAGGGGCGCGTCCCGCCCCGTCCCCGCCCCCAGGGTCCATATAGCGGCGCCCGGCCCGGCCCGGCCCGGCCATGACCCTGCGGCGGCGGCGGCGGCGGCGGCTCCGGCCGAAGGACGATGCGGCACCGGCGGTGGCCCCGGACAGCCCCGGGCCCGCCGAGCTGTACCGAGCGCTGGCGGCGGCCGGCGGGACCCTGCCCCGCGTGCGCAAGGTAGGCTTGCGGGGGGATTGCGGAGCCGCCCCGGTGCCCCCGGTTCTGCAGCGGGCCCGGAGGGGGTCACGGGCCGCGGGGGGAGCGGGGCCGTGCCGTGTCCCCGTCCCGCCAGCCGCTGGTGCCTGCGCCCTGCGGGGCTGCTCCGGCGTCTCCTCCTGGGCTCTTGTCCTGCCCCGAGGGCCCGCCCGAGCTTTCCTCGTAGAAAAGAGGAAAAGCATCCGTCCCCATCCCGCCCTGGTGTCCCGATCCTGCCCCGGTGACCGCCCCCAGCCTCTTGGCCTGCCCCAGCATCTCCTCACCCCTGTCCCATCCTTCCGCAGCATCTTCCCGGTGTCCCCGTCCCGCTCCGTTGTCCCCCCAGGCGTCACATCCTGTCCTGGATCCTGCCCACGTCCTGCCACTGTATCCCCGTACCCCCACCCTGGATTTCCCCCCAAACCCCACATCATGTTCAGGTCCCTCCCCACGTTCCCTCAGGTGTCTTCCCTGGGCCTCTTCCAATGTTCCCCCAAGCCCCACGCCCTGTCCTGGTCCCTCTCCATGTCCTGCCCTGCAGCTCTCAGGGTGCAGGGCCAGGCCCCCACCCCACTGTGCACGGCTCTGTCACTGGGACAGCCGTGACCCCACGGCCCCTCTGGCCTCTGTCCTGTGAGAAGGGCAAGGCCGCAGGGTACCCCAGGACCCCGGGTCTCGTTTGGGGGGGGGGGTCACGGAGCACCCCGAGTCTGGTTTGGTGGAACACGGGGCCCCTGGAAAAGCCCCTCTGGTGGCGCTGGGACCGACACCGCCCTGCCCCGGCCCCGTGGTGCTTCCTGAGCCTTGTGGGGAAGCGAAAGCAGAGCCGACATCCGGAGCAGAAGTGGCCTCAAGGCTGCACTGCCACAGCCCAGATCTGCACGGTGGCCTGGCTCCTGCTCACCAGCCAAGGCCACCACCAGAAGTGTCCCTGAGGGGTCCAGGACGTTCCATGTCACCTTCCCGTCCCTGCGGTGACGCGGGGCCCAGCGTGACAGGCGGCCGCTTTCCCTTTGGTGAACGCACCCAGCCTCGGGGTTTTTGGGCCCGTGGATGCGTTTGGGATGGTCAGTCACTGCCTGGTGACACCTGCGGGGCTGGGGACAGAGCACAGAGCGAGCCGCTGGCACCCGGCTGCCACCAACACCTGCCACGTGCTGCTCTCAAGGGACAGCGAATGGTGACGCTGCGCTGCCAGAGCCCAGCAGCCACAGAGGGGCATTTGGGGACAGCCCTGTCACCTCCTGCCCTGCGGTGAGGGTCTTGTCTTGCCCGGCCAGTCCCTCCACCCACCCACGCCTCTGCGCCTGCCACAACAGGGACATTGTCTGGGCCGGGGGGGGCGGATTTTGCATGAAAAAACCCGACTTTGTGACCACAACAGGGCCCCTCTGTGCCGGGGCCCCTCGGAGCGCGGCGTGGGGTGGGTGCGGCGCAGTTGACGTCAAAGCGTGGGGCGAGCTCGGGGCAGCTCTGAGGGTGCCTTTGAGCACCGATCAAAGCCCCGTTATGCCCGGGGGGCAGCCGGCTGCTGGTTCGGTGCCGGATTGGCTCGGTGCTCCCCCGGGCTTTGGTGCTGTCCTGGTGGGACTCCTCGGTTTGGCTGTCCCTGGAGGACGTGGGGGGATGTCCCCTCGGGTGTCCCCAGCTGATGGCTCTTCCTTTGCCTCAGGACACAGCGCTCAAGTGGGCATCCCCCAGCCAGTCCCCGGAGGAGCACAGGTAGGGACAGGGGACACGGGAGTGGGGTGGGGTCTCTGTCCCAGAGGGTTGGAGCTTGGCCCTGGGACTTTGTTCTGCTCTGGATACCCCAGGAGGGCTGGAACTGAGGGGGATTTTATGGGGGAACTTGAGGCTGGTGAGAGCAGCGATGTGGTCACAGCTCAGGCACCCCCAGACCCTGCGGGGATCCTGCCTGGCACCCACAGGATTGAGTGACAGGGCTCTGGCCAAGGCAAACTGGGGTGGGGAGGAGGAATCCCATCTCAGGGAGAGGCGTCTTGTCCTTGGGGACCCCAAAGCAGCATTTTGAGAAGAGCCCAAGGTTTGCACAGGCAGGTTTGGCTGTGCCCTGTCCCTGATCCCTGTGTCCCGCAGGAGGGTGGTGATGCTGGAGAAGAAGGCAGAGGAGTCTTTCGGCTTCGAGATCCAGGTGTGTTTTGAGCCGTGCTGAGCCTGGTTATGCCATGCTCTGCTCCCCACCCTTCCAACCCGCACCTTGCTCTGCATCGAGGGTATTTTTAAGTTGTCTCTGAGCTGGGGGTTATTTTTAGCGGTGACAGAGATGCCGTGTTACTGAACCTCCCCCGGCTGTGCCGCTGGGGCAGCCGGGGGGGCACCCTGGGGTGCAGCCATCAGGGCAGGACCCCCCTCCCCTGCTGCCCCACATCACCCAGCAGCAATTAAACACTGCAATCGCTGCCCCCTGGCCGCTGTTGGGGGGCTCCTGGGGGTCGGGGTGTCCCCGTGCCCCTCACCAGACCCCCATTCCAGACCTACGGGCTGCACCACCAGGACAGGAACAGCGTGGAGATGTTCACCTTCGTGTGCCGGGTGCACGACGGGAGCCCGGCCGAGGCCGCGGGGCTCAAGGCTGGTGAGCACATCCTGGGGGAGCCGGGGGGGACCCGGCAGCGGGGAGCAGCACCCCTGAACCCGTGTGCACCCTGGGCTCTAGGGGACACCATCACCGGGGTGAACGGGCTGAACGTGGAGGGCATCCGGCACCGGGAGATCGTGGAGATCATCAAGAGCTCAGGCAATGTACTCCGGTGAGCTGGGGGGCGCAGGGGGGGCCCGGGTGGCTGCAGCCCCCCACTGCTGACAGCTGCTGACCCACAGGCTCGACACTCTCTACGGGACGTCCATCCGGAGGGCCGAGCTGGAGGCCCGGCTGCAGTACCTGAAGGTGAGCAGGGGCTGGCCGGGGTCACGGGGGGCTGGGGACCCCTCAGCGGGGTCCTCACCCCCTCACCCTCCCCACAGCAAACCCTCTACGAGAAGTGGGGGGAGTTTCGCTCGCTGATGGTGCAGGAGCAGCGGCTGGTGCGGGGTGAGTGGGGGCCGGGGGGCCGGCGGGAGGGTTTTGGGGCACCTGCTGGCCCCCCCTGACATGCCCGTGTCTCCCTCCAGGTGTGGTGGCCAAGGACCCCAGCATCTACGACACGCTGGAGTCCGTCCGCTGGTGCCTGCAGGGGGAGGGACTGCCGGGGGGCTCCTCCCGTGCCAGCGGCAGCGATGATTCCCTGTACCAGACCTGCGTCTTCGCCTCTTCCAGCTCCCTGGATGGGGACAAGGATGGGGACAAGGACAAAGATGAGGACAGCGGGGGTCCCGCGCCCCCCCCGCCGCGCCCCCGACCTGCCCTGGCCCGCAGCGCCAGCCTCAAGTGCGCGGGGGGCCCGGGGGCTGCGGGGAGGCTCTGGGCCCGGGCCGGGGACCCCGGGGAGGGAGCGGCCGCCCCCCGCAAGAGCCGACACAGCAGCTTCCGCCAGCGCCTGCTCAAGTTCATCCCGGGTCTGAACCGGGCGCTGGAGGAGGAGGAGAGTCACCTCTAGCAGGCGCCCCCCGGCCCCCCAGGACTATTTATTTATTTATTGCAAGGGGCTTCATTCTCCCGACTCCCACCCCTGGGGGCTGCAGGAAGGGGGTTGGGGTTGGCCCCAGGGGCTCCGATTTGGCCCCCCAGGCCGTGGGGATCGTGACACTGAGGGACGGACACGGCACCAAGGGACAGACGTGAGGATCCTCCCGAGCGGCTCACGGAGCTCCCGGGAGCGGGACCTTCCTCCCTGGAGGAGTGCGCGGGGGGAGCCCCGCATTACCCAGCTTAGGGGGGCTGCGAGGGTCCCACCCCTGCTCCCCCCGGGCTGTTGTACCAATACAGAGAGGATTTGCAGCGATGTGTGGCTGTGACTGAGGGGGGGACGGAGCCCCGAGGGGACCGGGGGGGGCCGCCTGCTGCAGCTCCCCCACAGCCCCCACGCTGTCCCTTTGGGGTGAGCGGCTGATGTCACCCGGGACGTGAGCGATCTCCCGGGCACCCCCCGTGTCCCCGCTCCTGCTGCAGCCCCCGCTGCCGTCCGCCACGTCCCGGCGCTGCGGGGCCCCGGCCAGGCCCTTCCTGCCCCGTTTCCTCCGGCAGCCGGCGGGAAGCGCGTCCCACCCCGAGCCCTTCCGCCTGCGGGGGACAGGGTGCCCAGGCTGGACGGGCACAGGGGTCCCCCCCGCGCCCTGCCTCAGTGTCCCCAGAGCCCCTGAAGCAGCGTCCAGAGGAGTTGGGGGACACAGAACACCCCCGACCGCAGCTGGGGACTGCCGCAGCACCGATGCGTGTAGGGGGATTCCCTCGCACGAAGATTCCCTGGCACGGCTGCTCCGTGGAGCACCGAGACCCCCAACCCTCTGCTCCGTGACTCAGTTTCCCCTCTGAGGGGGCTGTTGCATGTTTGGGGACCCCAGCTCTCCCCTTCCCCGTCCCCCCAGGACCCCAGGAGAGCCTGGAGATCTGGGGGTGAGAACTGCAGCTGTGCCATGGAGCGGGGGGTGGGGGGCTCAGCTGGCTCCCCCACGCTCTCCTGCCTTGTCCCAGTTCCAGGACGGCTCCGTGCTGGACATTTATGGTCTGGCTCCCGCGGTCCCGGCGGCTCCCGGCATCCTCCCGCGTGCTGCCAGGGTCGGAGCACCCCGTTCCTGTCAAAGCCATCACGGGACCCCCCATCGCAGCTGCCACCCCACGCTGAGCTTTTTATAGCCCCGACCTGGGGCTGCGTGTGCCCGGAAATGGGCAGGTGGCCGTGGGACAGCGGGGTCACGCGTGGCACCGGCTGAGCTGGGCAGGGCCGGGGGGCCGAGGCTGCGGGGTACGGGCCGGGAACGCCCCGGAGCAGTCTGTCATTACCGATAAATATAGGCCCGGGGCAGGGAGCCAGCGGCGGCCGTGGGCACCGGCTGATCACCGCCCGGTCACGGGCACCCTGCGAGTCCCAACGCCCACCCCGGGGCTCGGGAAGAGCTGCCTGGCGTCCGTCGTACCCCCGTGTGCCCGCCTGGGGACGGTGTGAACAGGGGTCCCCCCTGCATCCCCGTGGCCTTGCCGGGGCGGCCGGGCTCGGGTTTCCTCCCCCGGAGCCATCGCAGTCCCCACGACCTCAGCCGGGGTACAGCTAATCCCGGCTGCGGGGGCTGCCGGTGTCACCCTCCTGCCTCCGGTAACGCCGCCACCGACCGAGGGAAACGGGGGGCTGCAACCACCACGCTGCGACCCCCGGTGGCTTCGAGCCCCCCGGGAGCTCTTGGGACCCCTGTGTGTCCTGTCCCGAAGGCTCCTGGCCGTGTCCCCGGGCTGTTGCAGGGAACCCGGCCGGACCCGGGGGATCCCTTTGGGGGCGGCCCCGGTGGTGCCGCGGGATCCCCAAGACGTCAGTGAGCAGGTGTGACGTCAGCTGGCAGGTGTGACGTCACGGAACTCCGTCGGGGGCGGGCTACAGCGAGCAGCGGGGCCGGAGCGAGGTACCGGGGAACGGGAGGAGACGGTGCCCGGCCCCGGGCCGCCACCTCCGGTACCCCCGTGCGCCCTCCGGACCCCTCCGGTGTCGGGCTGCTCCTCGTGGGGCTGGGGGTTTCGTGAGGCCAGCCAGGACCCCGGTACCGGCGCTGGATGCGGCTCCCGGGGCACCGGGACACAGGGTGGCTCCGGTCCCCGGTGGGACCGTGCCGGGGGTCGCTGCCGCAGCAGGGGCGCTAACGGGGGAGCACCGGCGCTGCCAACCCGGGCAGAGCGGGCCCGGTCCCCCAAGAGCCCCGGTCTGTCCCCGGGAGTGGATACCGGCGGGTACGGCAAGGGCAGTACCGACCGGTATCGAAGTGTATCGGGTCGGTACCAAAGGATACGAAGGGAGTACCGGGGGAGTACCGGAGGGTATCGGCTGGGAAGCTGTGGGAAGCTGCTGGAGGGTATCGCAGGAGGTCCTGGAGCCGTACCGAGGGGTACCGGCGTGGCACCGGAGGGTATTGAAGGGGTACCGGCGTGGCACCGAAGGTTACTGCGGAGTTCTGGGTCCCTTCCGCTCACCCTTCGCCCTCCCGCGGGCCCGGGCCGGGTCCGCACGGGCTGAGCTCATCTTTCCAGCCCGCGGGCGCTGTTCCCGGCGCCGGCGCCCGCCAGCAGCCGCCGCTCTTTCCATCGCCCCGGCCAGGGGCTCCCCGCGGGGACCGGGCGGGGGCGGGACCCCGCGTCACTCCCCCCGCACCCGGCACCGAGCGGGAGGAGACCGGGGGTACCGGCGCTGCTGAGCACCGGAGACAGCCGGATGGGCACCGGGCATAGCGGCACCGGGGGTGCGGGAGACCACCGGGGACAGAGGCACCGGGGGGGACACCGGGATGGGGGCACTGAAGATACCGATGGGGCTCCGGGGATGCCAACACTAAGGGGACACCGGGGATAATGGTACCGGAGACACTGGCACGGAGAGGGCACCGGGAATGGGGGCACCAGGGTACCGGCAACGAGGGGACACCGGGGATACCGACACCGAGAGGCTCCCGGGGGTGGGGACTTCAGTGATGCCAATACCAAGGTGCCACCGGGGGTGGACGCACCGGAGTAGCAGCAACGAGGGGACACCGGAAATAGCGGCACCAAGAGAGCACCGGGGATGGAGGCACCGGAGGACGCCAGCCCCGGGCTACCAGCAGCGAGGAGACACCGTGGATACCAAAGGGACACCGGGCCTGGGGACACCGGGGATACCCCTGACACCGGGGCCTCCCTCCCCCCGCCGGCGGCCCCCGGAGCCCCGGGGGGGATATGTGGGGAAGCGAGGGGCGCCCGAGCTATTTTTAGCCGGGGCCGCGGGGGTATTTTTAGCCGGGGCCGCGGGTGCGTCAATGGAACCCCGCGTGCGTCACGGCCGCGCCCCCGCCGGGGCCGCCCCCCCCGTGCGTCACCGGCCCCGCGCCGCCCCGCGCGTCACCGAGCGCTTAAGAGAAAGTAGTGGCGGGGCCGGAGCCCGGCGGAGCCCGCGGAGCGGCGGTGGCAGGAGCAGGAACCGGAGCGCCGCCGCGCCGGCACCCGGGTACGGGCGGCACCGGGGATGCGGGGACCTGGCGGGGGGCGCCGGGGGCAGGGGGTCGCGCCGGCAGCGGGGGCGGGATGCGCGCACCGGGAGGTGCACGGTGTCGGGTGTCCCGGTGTCACCGGGGAAACGGGAACCATCGTGCCGGGCGGCACCGGAGGGATTCAGATCGGGCGTGTCAGGTGGCACCGGGGGGATCTGAGTCGGGAATCCCGGTGGCGCCGGGGGCTCAGGGCGGTGGGCGTCCCGCAAGGTGGATGTGGTCGGGTGTCCCAGTAGCAGCACGGACAAGCGGGTCGCGCGTCCCGGTGGAGCCGGGGCTCGCGTGTCCGAAGGACACTGGAAGGAACCCTCGGTGCCACCAGCGAGAGTCGGGGGTCCCGCTGGAAGGGACCGGGCGGTGTGCGCTGTGCGGGGCTGCCCCTTGTGGGTATCCGGTGCCACCGGGGAGAACCGCGTGGCGCTGGGACGTGCACGGGACCGGGAGTCCCAGTGGCACCGGGAGGAGCTGTGTCGGGAGTCCCAATGGCACCGGGAGGAGCTGTGTCGGGAGTCCCGGTAGCACCTGGAAGAGCCGGGGGTCCCGCACCCGGCGGGAGCTGGCAGAGCGAAAGGTCCCGGCCCCGGGGATCCCGGGAAGAGCCCGACTCCGGCCACTCCTCTGTGAGGAGCTGTGCAGGACCGGGAGCCGCTACTTGGGCCATGGGGGACCGGGCTGGTTCCCCCATCACGGCACCGCAACCGGGGCCAGCTGCACATGCAGGAAATGCCCATCCCTGGGGATTGTGGAGGGCAGAGTCAGCCCATAGCGGGATTCACCGCGGGATCCCTCGGCAGAGCGCTCACAGAGCTGCAGTGGGCAGCGCCGGGATCCCGGCACTGCGGGCAGGGATGTGCAGGCAGCACCGGGACGGAGCAGTGGAGACGGGGATGTGCGGGCAGCCAGCCCCGTGCAAGCAAAGCCCGAGCTGCCCACGCGGGCCTGGCAGCAGCCGCTACGGCATTACCGGGCAGCAGGTGCCGGCAGGGATGTGGGCAGCGTTAGCCACCCCCGGTGCCACCGGCTGCTCTCGCCCGCCCGCGGCCCAGGGCCCGGTGCCAGCGGCTGCCACCCGCCCGTGCAGGCAGCAGCCTCGGGGCTGGGCACAGGCAGCTGCCTGAGCTCCCAAACCAGCAATCTGCAAATAGAGCCCGGCCGGGGGCAGAGCGGAGGCTGCTGCGGGAATCTGTGCCCCGACCCTGGGGGGGACAGGGCAGAGGGGACCCTGGATGCTGTCAGAGAGCGGGTGAGAGTGAAAACATTCAAACAACCGGGACCACGGGAAGGGTCGAGGCATTGCATCTGCTAGGGTTTTCATGTAGGCAAGGAAAATTCCCACTGGCACAGAGAGTGTCCCCTGGGGCCTTGTCCCCAGCACGGCCTCAGGTCCCCTCGGCTTCCTCTGGGGACAGGAGACAGCTGAGGGATCACTGTCCCCTCTGAACCCAGCTGGACACGCACAAACTCCGCTGGGACACCGAGCAGGAGGCTGGGAGCCGGTGCCATCCCGTGGGTGCCAGAGCTGGACCCACGCTGGGTATTTTTAAACGCAGCTCCTGGCGGGTGTCGGCTTTCTTGGTGCCCAAGAGAGCTTCCCAGATTTGGCTGGGGGAATCCAGGGGCTCTGGCAGCAGGGCCGTGCCAGGACCGTGGCCGGGGGCCAGTGCAGTGTGACCTTTAAAGGTCTGCGAGATGAATTACATTATCGTCTTGCCATTGGGGTCACTTCTGGCTTGGCTTTCAGCTGGACACAGGACTCAGCTGTCTTATGTCCCACCAGATCCAGCCCCGGGGGGCTCCAGGGACAGAGGGTGGGCTCCTCTCCCCCTCACCTGGAGGGCTGCCTGCACTGAAGTTCCCAAAAAGCCCCAAAAGGGGTTATAGGAGAAGTGGGATCCTCAAACCCTAGTTCAGCCACGATTCTGGCTTCCCTTGGCCAGCCCTAGGGCTTGGGAATCTGCTGGTCACATTCCTCCCTCATTCCCTTTCGGGGGCTTTTGCTAAGCCAGCGTTTTGGGGAATGTCCTTTGCACCCATTGGCTGTGCCGTGACCTTTCCCAGGGACAGTGGTGGCCGCCACCAGACAGCCAGTGGCTATGGGGGTCCAGTTCCAGCGCGAGGGGAAGCCTGGGGAAGTTCCCACGCTTCCAACCCTGTGTCCATCGTCGGCCTGGATGAGGGAGGGGCAGCATCGGGGTCCCCTCTGACGCGTCTCTCTCCCCGCAGAGATGCCCTGCATCCAGGCACAGTGCAGCACCACGGGCGCCGGCCCCTGTGAGCGCTGCCCGGCCGAACTGCTCTGCCCCGAGGGCGGCCGATTCCCCATGGAAGTGGCTGGAGCCGATCTGGCGGCCGCCCCCGCCCTGCCCAGCTTCAGCACCTTCATGGAGGGCTACGCCGGCGAGTTTGACGCCTTCCTCTACCAGCTGCCAGCCAGCGGCCAGTCCAGCGCCGCCACCGCCTTCAAGCTGGAGGACTTCCAGGTGTACGGCTGCTATCCCAGCGCCTTCGGTGGGCAGCCGGACGAGACCCTCTCCTCCAGTGGCTCGGACTGCTACGGGAGCCCCTGCTCCATCCCCTCGCCCGCCACGCCGGGCTTCCAGCCCCCACAGGCGCCGGGCTGGGAGGGCTCCTTCGGGGCGTACTCACCGCTGCCAAGTTACGAGGGTGGGCAGTCCTGGGCTGAGCCAGCCAAGGGTGGGGGGTCACAGCCCCCCTTCTTCGCCTTCGGCCCCCCGGCCCCCAGCCCTGGGGGATCTCCTGCCACCCTGAAGGGGCAGCCGGGCCCCTCTCCCCGTGTGGACCCGCGGCTGCTGGACACGGACGCCTTTCCCCAAGGTCCTCCCAGGGGTTTTGCGGGGCTGCCCCTGGCCCCCAGCTCACCGCTGCTGGAGGGGCCAGCGCTGGCGCCCACCAAGGTGCGCAGCCCCGGGGCAGGTGAGGGCCGCTGCGCCGTCTGCGGGGACAACGCGTCCTGCCAGCACTACGGCGTGCGCACCTGCGAGGGCTGCAAGGGCTTCTTCAAGGTAAGGGGAGCCCATCTCATCACCTGTGGGATGTTCCCACAGCGCTCCGCGGCGGCAGGAGGATGCTGCGGGCTGCCCGGGGAGGGGCAGGGCAGGGAGCACGGCCACGGAGCCCTCCCCACGGACACGGAGCCGGATGCTGGGCTGGAGCGGGAGGCAGGGGAGGACAGAAGGGCTTTTGTTTGGAGCTCGGCGCCCCGGGCTGAGCTCGGCCGCTCCTTCCCCACCCGCAGCGCACAGTGCAGAAGAATGCCAAGTACATCTGCCTGGCCAACAAGGATTGCCCTGTGGACAAGCGGCGCAGGAACCGCTGCCAGTTCTGCCGCTTCCAGAAGTGCCTGGCCGTCGGAATGGTCAAAGAAGGTACCGGGGTCCCAGCCCGGGTGGGGGGTACCCGGCAGGAGTGGGGAGTCCCCACTCCACAGCCTTTCTGGCTGCCCTGAGGACAGACACTCATTGCAAGTCCCAACCACAGTGGTCCGGACTGACAGCCTGAAGGGGCGGCGGGGCCGTCTCCCCTCCAAGCCCAAACAGCCGCCAGATGCATCCCCGGTCAGCCTCATCACCTCGCTGGTGCGGGCACACATCGACTCCATCCCCAGTGCCACCAAGCTCGACTACTCCAAGGTAGAGCCAGTGCCACTCCATGCCCTGCCCAGGGCCATGCCAGGGCTGGGGCTGGATCCTGACCCATCCCCATCCCAATTCCTCACCCATCCCCATCCCGGATCCTGATCCTGTCCCCATCCCAGTTCCTGATCCTACATTGTCCCTGTTTGTGGCCCATCCCAGTTCCTGATCCAACACTGTCCCTGTTCCTGACCCAACCTTTTGTCAGTTCCTGACTTGTCCCCATCCCAGATCCTGATCCCATCCCAGTTCCACACCCATCTTCATCCCAGATCCTGATCCCATCCCAATTCCTGATCCCCCCTGTCCCAGTTCCTGACCCATCCCCATCCCAGTTCTTCACCCATGCCCATCCCAATCCTGACCCATCCTTATCCCAGTTCCAGGAGTCAGCACCGTGCCCGTTTGAGAAGGAAGACTCAGTGGACGTGCAGCAGTTCTATGACCTGCTCACCGGCTCCATGGACATCATCCGCAAGTGGGCCGAGAAGATCCAGGGATTCACCGAGCTGCCCAAGGAGGACCAGGACCTCCTGCTGGAGTCAGCCTTCCTGGAGCTCTTCATCCTGCGCCTGGCGTACCGGTGAGCCCTGGGGCAGCGCGGAGCAGGGGGAGTCTGAGATGTGCTGGGAGTGACACCCAGATTTCTGCTGGCAGCTCCAAGCCAGAGGAAGGGAAACTCATCTTCTGCAACGGGGTGGTGCTGCACCGGCAGCAGTGCGTGCGTGGCTTCGGAGAGTGGATTGACGCCATCCTCGAGTTCTCCCAGAGCCTTCACCGCATGAGCGTCGATGTCCCCTCCTTCTCCTGCCTCGCTGCCCTCGTCATCATCACAGGTGAGACCCCCCAGCTCCAGGCCTGTCGCTGTCCCCATCCCCACCCTGTGTCTGTCACCGCCATCCCACACCCTGCGTGTAACCGCAGACCGGCACGGGCTGAAGGAGCCGAAGCGGGTGGAGGAGCTGCAGAACCGCATCGTGGGCTGCCTCAAGGACCACGTGGCAGCAGCAGGGGCCGAGCCAGGCCGCTCCAGCTGCCTCTCCAAGCTGCTGGGGAAGCTGCCGGAGCTGCGCAGCCTCTGCACCCAGGGCCTCCAGCGCATTTTCTACCTCAAGCTGGAGGACCTTGTGCCACCACCGCCCATCGTTGACAAGATCTTCATGGACACTCTGCCTTTCTGAGTCCCAGGCAAGGGGCTGCCATGAGCCCCTGACCCGCCTGGGGACATCTGGGACCCGCCCAGGGCAGCCCTGGTTCAGTCCGAGGATGCCTGGGAACCCTCTGGGCACCCCTGGGTCACCCCTGGGATGCCTGGAACATCCCCTGGGTCCCCCTACATCAACCCTGGGATGTTTGGCACCCCCCCAGGGTGACCCTCAGAATGCCCAGAAACCACCTTGGGCATCCCTGGATCGCTCCCAGGATGCCTGGAACCTGCCCTGGTCACTCCTGGATCACTCCTGGGATGCCCAGGACCTCCCTGTGGACTCCTGAATGACCTCTGGGACACCTGGGACCCCCCCCTGGGCCATCCCCAAGACTCTACGTACACCCCTGGATCATCCCCAGAACACCTGGAACCCTCTCTTGAATCACCCCCAGAATGCCTGGGACCTCCCTCCCTGGGTCACCCCCAAAACTCCAGGGTCCCTGCTAGGCACCTCGGGATCACCCCTGATAGCTTGGACCACCCCCCCCACCCGGGTCACCCACAGGATGCCTGGGACCCCCTGGGCACCCCTCCATTGCTCCTGGGATGCCTGGGACCACCTCTGCATCACTCCAGGGATGCCTGGGATCCCCTCTGGAAATCTGGGTCCCCCCTCAGATGCCTGAGTCTTCTTGAGGGCACCCTTGGGGTGCCCCGTGTGCCTTCACGGCCCAGGGCCATGCAGCGGCCCCGGTGCCGTCTTCCCTGGGGGCATCGCCGGCGCGGTGCCCCCTTCCCCTGTAAAAATGCCCCTGATGTAAATAGCGCCGGCCGGGTCCTGTACAGAGTGGGGGGCGCGGGCGAGAGGCGGCTCCGGCCCTTCAACCTCGGCCCCTTCCCCTTTATATATATTTTTCTGAGTTTCCGTCTTTTTGGCCATTTTCTGTATATAAACTTGTACGTACAGTGAGAGCTGCTGGGTGGGACCTTTGTCCCTCGTGTTCCCCTGGAGTCAATATTCGGGGATTGGGGGACAGAGTAACGGGGCTGGGGACAGCTGGGACGCTGGAGACCGGGAAAAACGGGATGCTGGAGCTGGAGAGAGTGGGGATGTTGGAGCTGGGGGCAACCAGAACTCCGGGAAGGGGAGAGCCGGAGGGCTGGAGCTGGGAACAAGCCGGAGCTGGGGACCGGAGCTGGTGACAGCCGGGGCTCGGACAGGGTTGGTGTCCGAGGTGGGGGCAGCTGCGACACTTGGGCTTGATAAAAACAGGACTCTGGAGCTGGGGAAAAAGCAGTTCACTGGAGCCGGGACAGCCGGGGCGATGGAGCCAGGGACAGCTGGAGCTCCAGAGCCGGGATGCCAGAGCTGTGGACAGCCGGGCCGGTGGATCTGGGGACAGCTGGGGCACCGGAGCCAGCGACAGCCGGGATGCCAAAGCCAGGGACAGCCGGGGCTCCAGAGCTGGGGACAGCCGG
>NW_015379263.1:554358-555476 GCF_001522545.3 Parus major | reverse complement strand
GGACAGCCGGGGCTCCAGAGCTGGGGACAGCCGGAGCCGGGGGCAGCCGGGACGCCGGAGCCTCACGTTGCCCACGCCGCTGCCCTTGAACCGTCAGTCACCCCCGCGGCGGCGGCTGCAGCGGCCCCGCACCTGTCGCCTGCCTGATTTATCCTCCCCAAAATAACTGGGAAGCGTGACCGTGTCCCCCGCTCGTGTTCCTGGGGACGTGGCCATTGGCAGGGCCAGCTCTGGCGGGGGGGTGATGGCGTTTGGGGTCCCGATTCCAGGAGCTGGGGACAGATCCGGGGGATCCAAGGCAGGGGGAGTGACACGCGCGGCTGATGTGTCCCCCGGCTTGTCCCCTCGCTCCTGCTGGGGACAGCCTGGCCCTGGAGCAAACGTTCCCGGGGACACCCGGGTGTGGAACAAGGGCCACATTGAGGTTGTGACACACAACAAGGGTCCCTCTGTGCCCCCCGCCGCCGCCCCCGCCGTGGGGACAGCGCTGACGCACGGCGGGGCCGCCAACGGGAGCCGGGCTGGGGAGCAGCGGAGCTGAACACGGGGGGCACGGGGGGCTCGGCACGGCACGGAACGGCACGGAACGGCACGGAACGGCACGGAACGGCACGGCTCTGCTCCGATCGTGCCGCAGCTCTCTGTCCCCTCCCCACAGCTCACGGCTGCCCTCTGCCCATCTTGTCCCCATCTCTGTCCCCGTTCCCTTGGCTGCTGCAGGAGGGACGGGGACGGGACCAAGACAAAGCAGCTCCATGGACAGCTCCGGCCACGCCGGCGGTCCCGGGGCTGCACGGCACGGACACGGTACAGACACGGCACAGACACGGTACAGACACGGCACAGACACGGTACAGACAGACACGGTACAGACACGGCACAGACACGGTACAGACACGGCACAGACACGGCACAGACAGACACGGTACAGACACGGTACAGACACGGTACAGACACGGTACAGACACGGCACAGACACGGTACAGACAGACACGGCACAGACACGGCACAGACACAGCACAGACACGGTACAGACAGACACGGTACAGACACGGCACAGACACGGCACAGACAGACACGGTACAGACAGACACGGTACAGACACGGTACAGACACGG
>NW_015379263.1:547544-553985 GCF_001522545.3 Parus major | reverse complement strand
ACAGACACGGTACAGACACGGTACAGACAGACACGGTACAGACACGGTACGGACACGGCACAGACACGGTACAGACACGGTACAGACAGACACGGCACAGACACGGTACAGACACGGTACAGACAGACACGGTACAGACACGGCATAGACACGGTACAGACACGGTACAGACACGGCACGGACACGGCACAGACACGGTACAGACACGGCACAGACACGGTACAGACAGACACGGTACAGACAGACACGGTACAGACACAATACAGACACGGCACAGACACGGCACAGACACAGCACAGACACGGCACAGACATGGTACAGACACGGTACAGACACGGTACAGACATGGTACAGACACGGTACAGACACGGTACAGACACAGTACAGACAGACACGGTACAGACATGGCACGGACACGGTACAGACACAGCACAGACACGGCTGGCTCGGTGTGTGCCTGGCTCCCCACACGGTGACACACCACGGCCACATTCCTGCTGCTGCTCACACCAAGCCATGTGTCCCCATGGCAGCACGTTCCATCAGTGCCCCAAATCCACATGTCCCCATCACCTGTGTCCCCATGTCCATCCACCCCCCATTCCTGTGTCCCCAAGTCCCCACGTCCTTGCTTCCACTACACCCTGTGCCCTGTGTCCCCATATCCACGCGTCTCCCATGTCCATCCATATCCCATATCCGGCCATCTCACTGTCCCTTGGTCCCCCTACTCTTCATGTCCCTTTATGCAGGATCCTCTGCGTCCCGTGTCCCCATATCCCAGTGTCACGCTGTCCCTTGTGTCCATCTGTCAAGGGGGCTGTGCGCCCCCTTCCTTATTTCCCCAGGGCCCTGCTGTCCCATATCCTTGTGTCCCTTATGTCCCCTGTGGCCCGTGTCCCCACTCCCCACGCGTGTCCCCCGCGTTGTCGCCTTGTCCCCGCAGGGTCAGGGGGGGACACGGGCCCGCCCGCCGCGGAGCCTCCAGCACAGGGGGCGCCCTGGAGCCGCTGAGCCGCTCTGGCCTGCGCCTTTGTAGCTCTATGGTCTCTTGGGAACGAACCAAGCCGGGGAGAGGGGAATCCGCGGACTCGCAACGGTGATTCCACTGCCGAGGGCGCCCCGCGGCCGGGAACGGCACCGAAAGGGCAAAATGTTACCGGAATGAAGTTCAGAGTGATGAAACCCAGAGGTGATGGGCGGAAGGGCCGCTCCGGTGGCCGGGGGTGTGTCCTGACCCCCCGCGCAGATGGGATGATCCACTTCCCTCCTCCGCGCCGTCAGATGGTCGGGCCCGGGCGGTGAGTGGGGTCCGGGGCCGGGCGTGAGGGGACCCAGCGACCGAGGGGGATCCGGGGCCTCGAGCCTGGGGGGAGCCTGGGGAGCTCCGTGGGAGACTGAGGTGGGGTCGGGCCGGGATGTCTGGACCTGTGTGGTGTATTGGGGGGGCCCAGCCGGGACTCCCCGGACCCCTGTGAGGTGGGGGTGGGCCCGTCCCGGGACACCCGGGTCCCTCTGCGGTGTTGGATCCCTGAGGGGACCTGGCCAGGACGTCTGGGTCCCTCTGCGGTATTGCGGAGCCCGTACCAGGACTCTCGGCGTCCCTGCTGGCGGAGGAGTCAGTCTGGGACACCTCCCTGAGGTTTGAGGGGACCAGGTCAGGAGATCTGGGTTTCTCTGCGTTGTTAGAGGCTCAGGGCAGGACATCTGGGTCCCTGTGGGACACTGCGGGGCCTGTACTGGGACCGCGGGATCCTTGTGAGGTGGCGGGCACGCACTGGGACCCCCCCGGGGCATGAGGAGACCAGAGCGGGATATTTGGGTCCTTGTGGAGGGGTCCCGCCCGACCTGGGACACCTGGATCCCTGTGGGACACCCAGACCTGGACCCCCCTGAGCTTCTGCGAGGTGTTTGGGAGGGTCTGTGGGACACGAGGGACTTAAACCAACACAGCTGGGTTTCTGTGGGGCTGTGGGGGGTCTACAGTAAAGGTGCCTGGATCCTTGTGGCACACAGGGGACTCAAATCAGGAGATCTGGGTCCCTGTGGATTACCAAGAGAGCAGCACCACGTCTCTGTGGGGGACACCAGCATACAGGGGGTTGGCAGAGGGGCTGTCACCCAAGCCAGGCTGAAACCTGAAACCCCCCTGCCCACCCTCCTGTCCCCTCAGCAGCCGCTGCTGTGCCCCCTCCAGCAGCGCCCCTGCCATGAACTGCCGCGCCGAGGTGCTGGAGGTGTCGGTGGAGGGGCGGCAGGTGGAGGAGGCCATGCTGGCCGTGCTGCACACCATCCTGCTGCACCGCAGCACCGGCAAGTTCCACTACAAGAAGGAGGGCACCTACTCCATCGGCACCGTGGGCACCCAGGACGTGGACTGCGACTTCATCGACTTCGCCTACGTCCGTGTCTCCTCCGAGGAGCTCGACCGGGCCCTGCGCAAGGCTGTCGGGGAGTTCAAGGTGAGGGGGGACCAAAAGGGATGAAAATGGAAGCATAAAAGGCGTTAAGAGGAAGCCACACAAGGAGCAGCTGAGGGCATTAGATCTGTTCAGCTGGAGGAGACTGAGGAGACTCATCAGCTTCATCCCTAAGGTGGCTCCGATCTCTGCTGCCTGGGACAGTGGCAGGACCTGAGGGAACGGGTAGAGCTGTGTCAGGGAAGGGGTAGGCTGGATATTGGGAAAAGGTTCTTCCCCCAGAGGGTGATTGGGCACTGGAACAGCTCCCCAGGATTTGGTCACGGCCCCAAGGCTGCCAGAGCTCAAGGAGTTACACCCAGTCACAGGGTGGGATTGTTGGGGTGTCCTGTGCAGGGCCAGCAGTTTGACTGGATGATCCTTAGGGGTCTCTTCCAACTCAGGATATTCTGTGATTCTGTAAAACCCAGTGGGATGTGCCCAAGGAGGTGTCAGTCAGTCCCTGTTCCCCCATGAACCACGTGCTGTCACGCAGGATGCGCTGCGCGGCTCTGGCTCCGACGGCATGGGGCAGATCTCCCTGGAGTTCTACCAGAAGAAGAAGTCACGGTGGCCCTTCTCGGACGAGTGTATCCCCTGGGAGCTCTGGACCATCAAGGTGAACGTGGTGAACCTGGCAAACGAGCAGGAGCGGCAGATCTGCCGTGAGAAGGTGGGTGAGAAGCTCTGCGAGAAGATCATCAACATCGTGGAGGTGATGAACCGCCACGAGTACCTGCCCAAGATGCCCACCCAGTCCGAGGTGGACAATGTGTTTGACACCAGCCTGAAGGACGTGCAGCCCTACCTGTACAAGATCTCCTACCAGATCACGGACTCCCTGGGCACCTCAGTCACCACCACCATGCGCCGGCTCATCAAGGACACGCTGGCGCTGTAGGGCTGGTATCACCCAGGCAGGGTCACCGTGGGCTGTGGCACTTTCGGGACAGTGACTCTGCTTGGATCCCCTCCTTCACCTCCAGAAAGCCTCTGGGAGGAGCTTGGCTTGGCTTGGCCTAGCCTGTAATTTGGGGTTGCTGCTCCTTGGTTTATGCCGTGGGGTTTGTCCATCCTGGAGAACTGGCTCAGTGGCTCCAGCCTGGCTGATGACCGGGGTGAGTCCTCAGGGCACGTGTGGCACCAGCTCCGCGTGGTGCTGGGGCCTGGCAGAGGGTGCTGGGGGTGACACCTGAACCTCACCCCTCTGCAGCACACTTGGTGCCACACAGACAGTGCTGGCCGTGTCCCTTATCACCACCTCTCCCCCAGTGTCACCCCTGTCCCTGGGGGCCCAGAGCTGCCCCAGAAATAAAGTGTTTCTGCTTACACATGGAGTGTGGTCATGCGTAGCTGTGGGGGCCATGGGAGGGGAGACGTGGATGCTGAGGCTGAGCTGGTGCTCCCATCACATCCAGAACCAAGGGGTTGAGCTGGGGGTCCCCACTGCACGCTCATACCATGGGGCTCAGTTGGGGACTGCCGTGCTGTGGAGCTCAGCTGGGGATCCCCTGAGCCATGGGGCTGAGCTGGGGGTCCCCACTGCACCCCAGTGCCGTGGGGCTGAGTGGCTGCAGTGGGGAGAGGCAGGACGGGCAGTTGGGCAGCCCCAGCTGCCTCCCAAGGCACCTAGGGAGAGAGCTGGGGTGAGTCCCCCTTCCTTGTGAGACTCTGCACCCCTCCAGGGCGGAGCAAAGCTGCTGCCCCTGGCCGGGGGGGCACCCAGCGCCAGCGAGCGTCAGGGGGGCCACGGGAGGGAGGGATAAGACGGCCCTTGACATCACTTAAACCCTCCCCGTCTGTCACCGCCACACTCGGCTCCCGGGAGGAAGAGGAGGAGGAGGGGGACATGAACACTACCCGCGAGGACACGGGGGTGAGCGAGGCCGCCCAGATCGCCGTGGTCCTGGTGCTCTGCCTCGCCGTCACCTTTGCCATCCTCTTCCTCGGCTGCAACCTGCTCCTGCAGGCTGAGAGCCTGGCAGCGCCCGCGGCCCAGGGCGAGCGGCGCCTGTCCGAGCCCGACAGTGGCACCGAGGGCACGTAGGGACCGGCCGGGGCCTCACGGATGGACAGACGGACATGTGGATGGCCAGGCACGGCTGGATGTGGATGGACAGCAGCAACCTTGCCCACAGCATCTCCGAGGGAGTGGGACAGTGCTGGGGGCTTGTGTGGGCAGATGTCACCGAGTGCATGTAGGGACTGGGCAGGCAGAGCCCAATGAATGGACGGATGGACAGACGGACATGGATTGACGTGGACGGACATGGCCCTGCCTGCAGCATCTCCAGTGACCCTTGGGAACAGAGCGGGCTGTGCCCTGGGGTCCTGCCCTGAGCACTGGGGACTCGTTGCTGGATGTCACTGGGGGCAGGTGGGACCTGCCTAAACCCGGCAGGCAGACAGACGGACGGATGGACTGATGGATGGACATGGCTGGATATGGATGGACTCGGCTGGACAGCAGCATCTTTGCCCACAGCATCTCCAAGTGTCCCCCAGGATAGAGCAGGGCGCTCGTGTGGGTGGATTAAAAGGTCCCAGGTCAGCGGCGGCGCTGGAGGGGCTGAGGCCGGGCCGGATCCCACCCTGGGCGTGGCAGTGCTGGTAATCCCCCCAAGAGGATTAGGGGAAACTTTTATTCCCTGTTTCAGGGCTAATCCCTGGCCTGGTGGGGCTCAGTGAGGGAGGCCAGGCCCTTGTGCTGCTGTTGGGGGTCTGGGGTCCCATCCTGCCCCTCCCAGTCCCTCCCACCCCCATGGCCACATTCCACCCCCACGAGCCCTTTCTGCCCTCCTGGCCCCATCCTGCCCCTCCACTCCCTTTGGGACCTCATCCTGCTCCCCCTGCAGCCCCTCCCAGCCTCAAATCTGTTCCCAGTCCCCCATGGCCACCAAAAGTGGGGTGAACTGGGACCACCCCACACTGGAGTGGGACGGGGGGCTCCCAGTTCCTCCCCAGAGCAGGTCCCCCCTCTCGTTAATCCCACAGCTTTAATAACAGCACTGCAAAGCCCTGATGAATGTCTGATTCCTGTGTGTTTCTGTGCCCCCTCCCTGCCCCCTGGACACAGGAGCTCTGGCCTGGGGAGGCTCCCCAGACTCCTGGGCTGCCTCAGTGCCCCCACCACCCTCCCCGAAATCAGGCACTGGCCACGTAAAAGACTCCATATATTTCACATGTACAAAAAGTCACTGCGGGGGGATGGGGCAGGGGGGTCCTGGGGTGGGGGGCACCATCCTTGCCCCTCTCCCAGTGCCCCCCAGCCTGGCTTTGGTCCCTTTTTTTTGGCACTTAGTGTTCACATCAGTGGTCAAAGTGTCGAGCGCGGGGTGGAGGGGTCCCTCTGGTCCCTGTAGTGGGGGTGGGGGCTCTGAGGCAATGAGCCCCCCCTGGGACAAGGGGGCCCCGACTGGGAGGGGACACCCCACGGGTCAGCTCCTGATGCTGGGGCCCCACCACAGATGGATTTGGCCTCTGCCTTGGGTGGGCAGGGGGTGGTCTGGGTGCAGGGTCTCCCCGGGCACAGGGATGTCACCCGTGAGGATGGTGGCACGAGGACATTTTGGCCCTGTTCCCACATTGTGTCAGGACAGGACGGAGCCTCTCTGGGCACCAGGGGGGCAGAGGGGGGTGAGGGGAGACTGAGGCAGCCCCAGTCCTCCCCTGCCCCCCGGTCGGGCTCCTCAGCCTCGCTCAGCTACAGGCGGATCCACCTTCGGGCTGTGGGATGGAAGGGACAGTCAGGGACAGAGCCAGTGACGCCTGGCCTGGCCTGAGGGGTGCCCAGGTGACCCCCCAGAGTACAGACAGCACAGGGTGAGTCCTCCAGGCACTGGGCTGGGACCCAGTAATGTGCTGGGATCTCCACTCTGGGCTCCAGTAGGGCACTGGGACCATACCCTGACATCCAGTTGACGCTGGGACCCTGCCTTGGGGTCCAGTTTTGCCCTGGGATTCTGCCCAGAACCCAGTAGTG
>NW_015379263.1:545461-547159 GCF_001522545.3 Parus major | reverse complement strand
TTGTACTGGAACCCAGTAGTGCACTGGGACCTTGTACTGGAACCCAGTAGTGTACTGGGACTTTGTACTGGAACCCAGTAGTGCACTGGGATACCAGCTGGGATCCAGTGTTGTGCTGGATCCCATCTTGAGACCCAGCAGTGCCCTGGGATCCTGCCCTGGGATCCAGTGATGCACTAAGACTCCACTCTGGGATCCAATATTGCAGTAGGATCAGTGCTGGAATCCAGGATCCAGTGCTGGAATCCTGTGTCAGGACTCTGCTGGGTACCAGCATTGAACTGGGATCCTGTGCCAGGGCCCAGCCTTACATGGGGATCCAGTGCTGGGATCTTGTGCCAGGATCCAGCCTTGCACCACGATCCTGGACAGGAATCCTGTGCCAGGAGTCCATGCTGGGCAGCAACATTTCACTGGGATCCAGTGCCAGGACCCGCCCTTGAACTGGGATCCAGCCTTGCACTGGGATCCTGTGCCGGGATCCTGTGCTGGGATCCAGCCTTGCACTGGGATCCTGTGCTGGGATCCTGTGCCGGGATCCAGCCTTGCACTGGGATCCTGTGCTGGGATCCTGTGCTGGGATCCAGCCTTGCACTGGGATCCTGTGCTGGGATCCTGTGCTGGGATCCAGCCTTGCATTAAGATCCTGCCCCAATCCAAAGGACCGGGGTACACCAGACACCCTGGGGTGACAGCATGCAGGGAGGGGGCGTGCAGAAGGGGGCATGCGGGGTCAGGGGGGATCCAGGTGGGATCCAGGGGGATCCAGGTGGGATCCAGGGGGATCCAGGTGGGATCCAGGGGGATCCGTGCATGCAGGCAGTACCTGGGGTTTAACAGCTGGACTCGTCGTGGTGGGACGGGTCGCAGAAGAAGCGGGAGCCCCGCTTGGCCGTGCGGGCAGTGAAGGGGACGCTCTTCAGCGCTGCGGGGGCAGGGGCAGGGAACGGGGGACAGGACAGGGACATGTCAGCCCCCGTGGCCGCTGGGGCCAGGGCAGGGGGCCGTGGGCCAAGGGTGCCGTACCGGTGATGATGTCCTCGATGGTGCCGTCCTTGCCCTCGTACATGGGCCGGTGGTCCTTGGCCTGGCGCCGCCGCAGCTCCGCGATCAGCTCCTGCTGCTGCCACTTGTTCCGCTGCGAGGGAGGAACAGGGGGTCCAGGTTAGGGACACAGGGGTCCCCTCCGTGCCCCCTACTCCCCAGCCCACCCCATGCCTGCTTCCACCAACCTTCTCCTGCTTTTTAGCCTCCTGTGCCAGCAGCTTCTCCCGCATCACCTCCTCCTGCTTCTTCCGCGTCTCGTTTTCCTGCTCCGCATCCTGCCAGGGCACACGGGGGGTGGGGGGTGTCAGCTTTCCCCCACCGTGGTGTGACTCCACCTGCAGTGCATCCCCCCCGGCCCCACCTCACCTTGTACGAGTGGATGAATCGGACAAAGACCGGGAAGAAGACGGACGGGGGGGTCGTCTTGGGGCTCTCGCCGAAATACCGCACCACGGTGTTGTAGGCGTCCTGGCACAGGACCGGTGGTCAGGGATGGGCAGTGCCCAGCACGGGGGGAAGGCAAGGCATGGTGGGCACCACGTGTGGGCACAGCAGGGCAGGAGTGCACGAGGAGCACGCAGAGCAAGGTGTGGGTGAGCAGGTGTGCACGAGAAGTGTGCAGAACCAGGAGAGGAACCAGACGTGCACAAG
>NW_015379263.1:541426-544437 GCF_001522545.3 Parus major | reverse complement strand
GAGCAGGTGTGCCCGTGGTTGGTGCCGCCCTCACCTCGGCCGTGCGCGCGTCGCGCTGCAGCCGTTCGAGCTGCCCCTCGCTGCCGCCCAGGAAGCCGCGCAGCACCGCGCTCTCGTGCTGCCCACACTCCCGCCGCAGCAGCTCCATCCCCCGGCCCAGCTCCTTCACATCCAGCAGCACGTTCTCCAGGGACACTGCAGGGACACGGGACGGGTCAGTGGCTGCGTGGGGTCGGCACAGCGAGGTGGGGCCGTGGGCAGAGGTTGAGGAGCACCTGCTGCAGCCTTCTCCACAAAGTGCAGCTCCTGCCAGAAGGTCGCCAGCTCTGGGTACTTCTCCCGCACCGTCAGCGCGATGAAGTGCAGCAGCGTCATCTTCCTGTCTGTTGACTTGGTGTCCAGGAGCTGCAGGAGGATTTGGGGATGGGGTCAGGGCTGTGGGATGGGAACCTCGGGGTCCCAGGGAGCCAGGGAGGGGCTGCCCACCAGGTCCAGGCTCTGCAGTTTGAAGCCATAGACTGCACCACGTTTGCTGCTGTTCATGTAGTTGCCAAGTGCCAAGATGATCTGCAGGGGCAAAGCAGTGGGATTGAATGGTCAGGAGGGAGCGAGAGCCCCACAGGATCCCCCTCACCCAGCTATGGTGAGGCTGGAGTGAAGGACCCCACCCAGCCCATCCTCACATCCCCACCTCCAACATGTGCTTCAGCTTCTGGGACGACTTGACAGAGGCCGAGGCTGCGATGATGGCATTGAGCTGCTGCAGGGGGACAGGACAGGAGGGCTCAGCTGGGGTTCAGGGTGCAGGGAACCCCCCGGCGGGTCCGGTTTCCACCTCCCCAGCTCCGTACCGGCGTCAGCATCTGGATGTTCTCGGCGAAGTTGCCGAGGAAGGCCATGATGGCCATGCGCTGCGGCAGCCGCTCCACCTTGCTGAACTGCAGCATGAACCGGTCCTCGTCCGCCAGCTCCTCCAGCGGCTTCCGCTCGCGCTCGTACTGACGCAGCGCCTTGGCCTCCGCCTCCGTGGGCAGGAACCGCATCAGGCACTCCACGAAATCCACCGGCAGCGTCGTCAGGTCAAACCTGCCCCACGCCGCAACGTTGGGCTCCCAGCAGTGCCCGGTCTGGGAGTCCTGGACCCCAGCCTGGCTCCCTGCAGCCTGCCTGGCCACCCTGAACCACAGCCAGAGCCCCCTGCACCCTGCCTGGACCTCCTGAACCTCAGTCAGGCCAGGTGTACCCCAGCCAAGTCCTCTGCACCCCAACAGGCCCTTCTGCAACCCTTCCTGGCTCTCCTGTCGATCCTCCATTGATCCCCCTCCCCCTGGGCAGACCCCCTGCACCTCAACAAGCTCCTCTGCATTCCAGACAGCCTGTCTGCACCCTGCCTGGCACCCCTGAACCCCAAACCACTCCTGCTGCACCTCTGCCAAGACCCCCTGTGCTCTGCCCAGGTCCCCTGAACCCCAAGCAGCCACCCTGCCCCCCAGTCAAACCCTCTGCACCCCAGCCAGCCCTCTTGAACCCTGCCTGTCCCTCCTGCATCCCAACCAGGCCTGCTGCACCCTGCCTGCACCCTCTGGACCCCAGCAAGTCCCCCTGCATCCCAACCAGTGTCCCTGTACCCTGTCTGCCCCCCCTGAACCCCAACCAGACCACTTGTCCCCCAGCCAAATCCTCTGCAGCCCAGCCAATCCCCTGGAGCCCTTCCTGGTCCCTCTGCACCCCAAGTGGCTCCGGTGTCCCAGCTGTTCCCACTGTACCCCAGCCAAGGCCCTGTACCCTGCCTGAAACCTCCAGAGCCCATCCACACCCCCCTGAGCCACTCCAACCTCAGCCAGACCACCTGTCCCCTGTCCAAACCCTCTGCACCCCAACCCTTGCACCCCTTCCAGTCCCCCTGAACCCTGTCTACCCCCTGCACCCCATTCCTGACCCTCCCTGCCCCATTTCTGGCCCCCCTCCAGCCCCCCAGCAGATCCTGTCCCCCCCGGGCGGGGCCGTACGTGTGGATGGCCCGGCAGATCTCGTCGGCGCTGCGCCCGGCCTTGCGCAGGGTGATGGCCAAGTTCTTGGCACGGTTGGCCTCCAGCAGGGTCACCTTGGTGGCCACTTTCTGCGCCGCCTTGCTCTTGGCACACACCAGGTCCAGTGCCGGGCCCTGCGCCTTGGTCTTGAACAGCTCCTCGAAGCGCTCCAGGTCCAGGTCCTGGGGGCACGAGGGGGGTCAGAGGTGGGGGTGGGGGTGCCCGAGTGGGGAGGGGTCCTGGGCTCACCTCCAGCACACGCTCGTCGTCCAGCTCGCTGAACACCGTCCCGCTGATCTGGCTGGGCTTCAGCGCCGTCCAGTTGAACACAGGCAACCGGAATTTGGTCTTGATGGGCTTCTTGATCCGGATGGCTGCCAGCAGGGTGGGAGCCGGCTCAGCACCCCCGGGACATGGGGACATGTCCTGTGCCCACCCTGAGCCACCTGAGCCTGGGCCCCCCATCCCCGTGCTGGGGTCCCTGAGTGTTCCCTGAGGACTGCAACCCTTCCCTGTCCCTTGTCCCTGTCCCCACAGTTCTTCTGTCCTCCCTGTCTGCACATTCCTTACTCCATCCCTGTCCCCGTGATCCCCATGTCCTTCCTGTCCCTGTCCCCACTGTCCCTGCACTGTCCCAGTCCCCACACTCTCCCTGTCCCCTGCCCTTACAGTGTCCCCCACTCTCCCTGTCCCCTGTCCCTGCCCCGTGGTCCCCCCTCATCCCCACGTACCTGAGAGCCCGACGGTGAGGGCGATGGAGGGTGAAGCCCCGGGCAGTGGTGGGGCCGGGGGACACTTCCCTGTGAAGCCATCAGAGGGTGAGACCCCAGTTCTGGGGACTGCCCAGCCTTGGGAGTGGCCCAGCACCAGGGACCTCCCTGTGTGGGAGCCCTCCCACCCCTGGGGACACCCAGCTCCGGGATGCTCCAGTTTTGGGTGCCCCAAGGGCTTCCCCTCCTCACCTGGGAGCGGGGGCGCGGG
>NW_015379263.1:527062-541346 GCF_001522545.3 Parus major | reverse complement strand
GCAGCCTCCACGGGGGGCAGGGCCGGGACCCTCAGGGTGTCCTCCGGGGGCTCGGGCAGGGGCGGTGGTGGCTCGGCGCTGGGGACAGGGGGCGGCTCAGAACCGTAGTGCCGCCGGAAAGCCTCGTCCTTCTCCTTGATCATCCTGCGCAGCGTGTGCACCTGGTGGCTCGTGTGCTCGCAGGTCTCCTGGGGACAGCGAGTGTCAGCCCGGGGGGGTCAGGACCCTTCCCCGCTCCCCACAGCCCCCACAGCCCTCCAGCACACCTTGACCACCTCCAGCTCCTTCTCTCGCTGCAGCAGCTGCTTCTCCAGCTCCGCCACCCGCATCATGTTCTCGTTCTCCAGGTCCAGCAGCTTTTCTGTTAGCTGGGGAGGAGGACACGGCTGTGAGAGCAGCTCAAGGACCCCCCTGGTGTCACCACTGATCTCCCTGGGACTCAGCAAAGAACGTCCCTGCACCTCCCCGTGTTCACATACATGGGACAGGTGCTCCTCCAGCTCCTCCACCTTCTCCAGGGCCACATTCTTGGTCTCGGCATCCTCCAGCAGCCCCCCCACGTCAAAGACATTGTCCAGGTACGCCTGGATCTGCACCTGCAGCTTCTCGCTCTCCGTGTGCCTCGACTTCTGTGGGCACGAAGGCAGCGTCAAGGATGGGACCCCCGGCCCAGTTCCCCTGAGCCTCGACCCCTGGTACCTGCAGGAACTCCTCCAGCCCCAGTTTGGTGAACTCGTACTGGAGATGGACGCGGAAGTTCATGTCCTCCACCGAGTGCACCACGATGTTGATGAACTGCATGCAGGCCACCTGCAGGCAGGGCTGGCGTCACCAGGAGTTCTCCTGCCCCCCAAGGAGCCTCCCCCTTGCCCAGGACAGGGTGTCCCACCATGAAGTCGATGCTGCTGTCCTCATTGCGGAAGTATTCCATCAGCCGCTCAAAGCGGTGCTTCTCCTTGCACACCTGAGCGGGCACAAACGGGGCTAACCTGGTGTGGCCCCCCAGCCACTGACCCCCTCCCCATCTCCTGGAGTCCATTTCCCTAATCCCAGTCTGATCCTGGTGCTCCCAGACCCCACATTCCTCATCTTCCCTGATCCCTCCACCCCCTGCACTCCAGACTCCCCATCCAGCCTGGTCCTGGGGACCCTGGTGGCCCCATCCCAGCCTTCTCTTGGGCTTTCCCTCATCCCAGATTGGTCCTGGGGTCCCCAGTTCCTCCATTCCTGGGGTCCTGCTCCCCAGTCCCAGCCTGATTCTGGTGCCCCCCACTCCCCTCATCTGAGGCGATTCCTGTCTCCCCCTGGTCCAACCCCATCCCAGCCTGGTCCTGTCTCCCCCCATTCCCCCCATCCCAGCCCAGACCTGCCGTTCCCACTCCCCTTGTACCTCCTTGAAGTTGTCGAAGGCCGCGAGGATGATCTCATGGCCGCCCCTCACCAGGCAGACAGCGGCCAGCAGCTCCAGCACCAGCGCCTTCATCCTGGGCACAGCATCAGCATCAGTGCCACCCCCAGCCAGCTCCAGGACCCCTGTTCCACCCTGCCAGACCCTCCCTTACCTCGGGTTCTTGTTGTTGAGGCTCAGGGCGATCTCATTGACAGCGTGTGGGTGAGACATGACCAGGTTGAAGCCGTACTGTGGGGATGAGAAAAACCAGCGTCAGCTGCGGTGGCAGTGGTGACAGTGGTGTCCCCACCGTGGGGTGACAGTACCTGGTAGTTCATGATGGCCCGAAGACACATGATGCAGAGGTGGACGTCATCCTTCTGGCTCACCAGGCGCGAGTTCTTCAGCGCCCTGCGGCTGGGCAGCGTCCCATAGCTGCAGGACAGGGCACGCAGTGAGCGGCACCGTCACCCGCCGGCGCTGCACCGAGGGCTGGGGAACCGATGGACAGCGTGGGGACAGCGTGGGGACAGCGTGGGGACAGCGGGGGACAGCGGGGGACAGCGGGGATTTCGGAGGCAGAGAGAAGCGGTCGGAGGGCGACAGGGACAGAGCCGGCAGGCGCGGAGCGGAGCCGCCGGGCTGGCCCCGGACAGCCGTACTTACCCGGCGGGCGGCGAGGTGGGCACGGAGGGGAGAGAGAGAGAGCACAGCCAGAGAGGGGAACCCCGGCCCTGGAAGCAGAGACGGGGTGCATTACCCCGGGGCGCGGGGCAGAGCCAGAGCGGGGTGACAGGACAGGCGGGACGGCAATGGCGAGACAGCGATGGCAGCGCCGGGGCTGCGCGGCCGGCGGGACGGACACGGCGCGCGAGGCAGAACAGGACACGGCACGGGTGGCACGTGCCACGGCACAGCCACGACAACGGCGAGGCCCAGCCCGAGCTCCAGGCACCGCTTTTGTGCCGTGCAGGTGATGTGAGTGGTGCAGGACAGGGCGGTGAGTGGAGCCGGGCATGACAGCACAAGCCACGGCAGGACAGTGCTTGGCACGGCACACGCCACGGCACACACCGTGGCACACACCATGGCACACGCCACGGCACTCAGGACACACCATGACACACCAGCACACACCCTGGCACACACCGTGACACACACCCTGGCACGCACCGTGACACTCAGCACACACCGTGGCACACACCACAGCACACACCATGACACACACTGTCACACACCATGGCACACACCACAGCACACACCGTGGCACTCAGAACACACCCTGGCACACACCATGGCACACACTGGCACACACCACAGCACACACCATGGTATTCAGCACACACCCTGGCACACACCATGGCACACACCGTGGCACTCAGCACACACCATGGCACACACCACAGCACACACCATGGCACACCAGCACACACCATGACACACACCATGGCACACACTGGCACACATCACAGCACACACCATGGCATTCAGCACACACCCTGGCACACACCATGGCACACACCATGGCACTCAGCACACACTGTGGCACTCAGCACACACCATGACACACACCCTGGCACACACACTGTCACACACCATGGCACTCAGAACACACCGTGGCACACACCATGACAAACCAGCACACACCGTAGCACACACTGTGACACACACCCTGGCACACACCATGGCACACGCCCTGGCACACACCCTGGCACACACCATGGCACACACCGTGACACACACCATGGCACTCAGCACACACCCTGGCACACACCCTGGCACACACCCTGGCACACACCGTGGCACTCAGCACAGCGGGCAGCAAGCAGCAGCGCTGTGGCCGGCCAGAGCCCTGAAGCAGGACGTACTCCCATGGCAGGACGTGCCCCCACAGCGGGACATCCCCCTGGGCACGTACCGTAGGGCGGTCTGGCGGGCAGAGCGGGCCAGGCTGCTGGTGAAGGGGGCGGGCAGGGAGCTGGGGTGCTGCAGATCCTCAATGGACCTGCTCCAGGCACGCAGCTTCTCCAGTGCACCATCCTCGCCGCCTTCCAGGCCCTCAAAATCCAACCTGGTGGGGGGACACGCGCGCAGCAGGAGGCACACGGCTTTGGCGGGGGGCAATGGCTCTGGCGGGGGGCACACGCTTCCAGCACAGATGCAAGCACTGAGGTTGGTGGCAAGTGGGTGCTTGCGGGGTGGGGAGAGGCACGAGGGGAGGAAGGTTCTGAAAATGCCACGTCCCGCAGAACCCCGGTGCAGACAGCTCCCTGCCTTTGGGATGATAAGGGACCGAGCAGTATCAGGCGTCGGCAGCAGGGAGCTGCCGCAGCCACCAGGAACCTCCACACTCCCCAAGGACTCCCTGGGTCCCCCCGCACCCCAGGGACCCCCGGACCCCACTCACATGACGGCACACTGGGCGAAGGACAGGTAGTTCACCAGCACGTCCAGCCCCTTGTTCTCATCATTGAGGAACTCCCGCACCCACCTGCGGCACCAGGAACCCATCAGAGCCCGCAGGAGTCGGGGATCCCCCCCCCAACACAACCTCCTCCACCGTGGAGACCCCTGCCCCGGCACAGGGACGGTGAGGGCAGCCCGGGGGTGCAGCGGTGGTTGCAGCCCCTCCGCAGCCCCTCCGCTATCAGCGGTGCCAGCGCGGGGTTATCTGGGGAGCGCAGGGCAGGGAGGGCTCGCTGTGGCCGGGAAATGGAGGTGGATGCTGGGGCTGCACCCCCAGCCCGACCCTGGGAACTCCGCGGGGAAAGGAGGGGATTCGGGACGCCCCGACCCTTGGGAGGATGTAGGGGTGCACTTGTGAGGTGCTGTGCCCAGGAGCAAGGGGCTGTGGGTGCACGGAGTGGGGTGCGAGGGGTGGGGGATTCACCCAGGAGCATTGGGAGCACCGGGGGTCCCCCGGCCCGCCCACAGCCCTGCGTCAGGGAGCAACGGGGGCCGCGGCCGCCCCTTTCCTGCCGCCGCCAGCCCCTCGCCTCAGCCCGTTTCCTGTCTCCGGCTGCTGCTATTTTGGGTCCGTGGGCAGGGACGAGCGGGGCCGGCGGCGGGGAACAGCCGGCACGTGCACGAACCGCCCCGGGCAGGACCGAACCGCCCCGGGCAGGACCGAACCGCCCCGGGCAGGACCGAACCACCGGGCAGGACGGAACCGCCCCGGGCAGGACCGAGCCACCCCGGGCAGGACCGAACCACCGGGCACGACCGAACCGCCCCGGGCAGGACCGAACCGCCCCGGGCAGGACCGAACCGCCCCGGGCACGACCGAGCCACCCCGGGCAGGACCGAACCGCCCCGGGCAGGACCGAACCGCCCCGGGCACGACCGAGCCACCGGGCAGGACCGAACCACCGGGCACGACCGAGCCACCGGGCACGACCGAGCCACCGGGCACCGGCCGCTGATGCCCCCAACACCCCCGGGACGGTCCCGTCCTGCCCGGCGCTCCGCGCAGCTCCGGGACATCCCGGTGAGGGTCCGGGTATCACCGGCTCCGGGATGGTGCCGACCGAGCCCTCCGGTCGGTCGGGAGGAGCCGGTCAGGATCTGGCCACGCTGCCTCGTTCAGGGCGTCATCGCCGGCCCATCCGCCCGGCATCCGCCCCCGGGACCTGCCCGCGGGCCGGGGCAGGAACCGGCCCAGTTCCTGCAGCGCCTCCGGCTTCCCCTGCAGCTGTGCGGGGCCGGTGACAGGACCCCGCAGTCCCCCCGGGACCCCACGCCCCGTCCGGAACTCTGCACCCCACTCCACGGCCCTGCACCCCCAGCCTGGACCCCACAACCCCTCCCCAGGACCCCACACTCACCCAATGTGGTTTGTCCTCAGGCTGATCTCCAGCTCGCGCAGCACCTTGGTCGACTCCTGCACCCTCCTCCTGAACTTCTGGGGGCAGAGCAAGGCTGAGCTGTGCTCCCCCAGACTCCCCAGACCCCCTAAAGCTCCCCCAAACCCCCCACCCCTCACCTTCCGTGTGACACCCGGCTCCAGGAAGCTGCGCAGCTTCTGGATGTAGGCATGGGGTGGGCTCTTCACCTGGAACCGCTCCTGGCGGGGACAGAAGGGTGTTGGTGACACCGGGACAGCAGCACAGTCCCCTCCCCAGAACCTCATGGACCCCCCAGCCCCCACCTGGTCACAGATGAGGTCCCACTTTTTCTCGTTGTCGTACTGGCGCAGGAGCCGGGCTTTGTCCGGGGGCAGGTTCATGGAGCTCTGGGGACAGAGCGGGGGTGTCACCCTGGGGAACCTGGGGACAGTGTCCCCCAGGGGGCACCCAGACCCACGGTACAGCCTGGGTCACCCCAAAAAGCACCCATAGCACAGCCAGGGCCCCCTCTAAGGGCCATGACATGGCCAGAGTGCCTGGCACCGGGATGCACCAGCAGGCACAGATGTGGCACGGGGACAGCAGCGCCACACGGCAGCCACCAGTGGCACCAAATCTGCCCGTCCCTGATGCATCCTTCCTGTCTGCACCCGCTTCCGTGTGACAAACCACAGCCTCCACTCCTGACCACGGCACGAGGCCAGGCACCGCTGCCAGCTCCCCAGGACACCGGGCACAAGGCACCGCTGCCAGCTCCCCAGGACACCGGGCACAAGGCCTGGCACTGATGCTGGCCAAGGATCACTGGGAAGAGCCATGGGGGACCCCAGGATCCTCAGTGATGGATGTGGCACAGGACAAATGGGGTGCCACAGTGGGCACCAGGGATGCCAGAGGGCCATGGGACTGCCCTGGTGGGCAACGCCACCGCAGGGAGAGATGCCAACCCGGGCTGGTGATGTCACCCTGGTGGGTGATGCCACCCCAGGGTCTCAGTTCCGGGCAGCCCCATTATCAGGAGCCGGCACCACGGCTGCTCCACCCACCCCGTGTCAGCTAAAGTTAGCCCTCCCCTGCTCATCCCGATCCCAGAGACACAGGAAACCGGGACAGAGCCTTGGCGAGGCCGAGCACCCCGGGCAAGGCGTCCCGCGGGACCCGCAGATTCCCACGAGACTCCAAATTCCACGGACCTCCAGCACGGAGCCTCCAAAACTGCCCCCCAAAGGGGCACCATCCCCTCCCCGGAGGGCTGCGGTCATTCCCCCGTGGCCAGCAGTAAAATCCCGGGCGTCCCTGGGAATGGAGGCGGAAAGGACGCACAGAGACCCCGGGTGGGGTCGAGGGGCACCCGCGGGGGGCTTTGAAGCGCGGCCGCCGGTCCCGGCGTTCCCGCCGCTCCGTTTCCTGCCTTTGTGGTGGGATCGCGGCCGCTCCCGGCCGGGCACTTCCTCCGTCGTCGGCCCCACCGGGAGCCCCCACGGCTATCTCGGGGCTGAATCCCACCGGGAAACGGCGGTACCGGAGCTGGGGGGCTCCGGGGCGGATCCTCGCCTCCGGGGGCCGCCGGAGCTCTATCACATGATGGAATATTTTCCACCCCCGGCATCAGCCGGGACGGCACCGGGCGCCGCCGACGGCCGCGGGGATATTTTGGAGGGGGGCCGGTGCCACCGCCCTGGCAAACTGACCCTGCCGGCACCGGTGTCGCACGGCAGGACGTGTCCCCCCCGCCGCAGGCCCCGCGGAGACCGGCGGCCGCATCCGCCCCGCGTGGGATGCGGGACGGGGCAGCGCCGCCGCGGGCGGGAGCCGCTCGTCACTGGCGGGACGCGCCCACGCCGGGGCTGCCGGTGCCGTGCCCCGCGTTGCCCCCGATTTCGGCTTCCAGAGCCCCGTGGGACCACACTCGGCATTTCCTGCCCGGCTGCGGCTTCCGCTGGTGGCGGCTCCCACCGGGATGGCGGGGCCGGTTGCGGGGGGCCGGGGGGCAGCGGTGCCACCCGGCCGTGGTGTCCCCACCCCCAAAAACAAAGCCGGTGCCGCGGAGGGGCCACCGGGACTGCTCGTGAGCGACCCAAGCGCCAGTGGAACGGCTCCGCGGTCTTGGTGGTCCCGGTGGCACTGACGAGCCACGTCCCGGGGCCGAGATGGCACCGGGATGGACACCGCCCCGGCTGTGACAGCGGGCAGGGGACCGCGCGGGACACCCGCGCTCACCGGGAGCCACTGCATCCACCGGGAAACCGGGAACCCCCGCAGCCAGCGGGGAACTCCAGCTCTGCGGTCCCGCGCACCCCCGGAGAAACCAAACTCCAGCGCCGCGCGCTGCCCCGACGGGACTTTCCCGCTTACAAAGTCCCCGGGCCTCAGGGGCCCCCGCGGTGGCACCGGGAGTGGCGTCACCCCCGGGGCTGTCCCGGGTGGGGTGTTCCCCGCGGCCCCTGCCCATCCCCGCGGGCACCGGCGCTCCCCGCCCGCCCCTGGTGGCTCCGGGCGGCGATGCCATCCCGGCGGTGCCCGGTGCCCGCCAACCGGTCCGGGAGGGAGAGCGCATCGGGAGGAGTCCTGGGAAGGGATGAACCGGGGGTGCTCAGCGGGAACACCGACGGAGCGAACGGGCGAGGCGAACCGGGGGGACTACATCGGGAACGGAGGGTGAGCACCGGGAGCGCGCCGGGGGTCGGCCTCTCACCAGCACCAGGGCGAAGCGCTCCTCCAGCTCGCAGGGCTCTGGCATCGGCATCTTGCCCGGGGCGAACAGTCCGGCTCCCCCCGGGCCCGCCGGCATTCCCGGGCTCCGGGGCAGCGCCTCCCCGTCCGCGCTCTCCACGTTCCCCATCCCCGGCCCAGGCACCGGGGGGCGGCGGGGGAGGTTCAGCCCGTCGTGTCCGGCGCTGCCACCGCCTCCCGGTCCCGCCCCGCCGGGTCCCGCCCCGCCCGCCCCGCCGGGTCCTGGTCCCGCCCCGCCGGGTCCCGGTCCCGCCCCGCCGGGTCCCGCCGGGTCCCGCCCCAGCGCTGCGCGGCCGCGGCGGCACCGCCAGGGGGCGCCCAAAGGCCGGCAGCGAGCGGGACGCTCCGATTGGTCGGACGACGCCCACGTTGACCAATCAGCGCCGAGCTCCCGCGCGGGGGCGGGCGCTCACCGTCCAACGGCGGCGCTCGGGCGCGGCCCAGACCGTGACGCCGACCGGAGAACAGCCCCGCCCCCTGCGCTGACGAGAGCCAATGGAATGGGGCAGGGGGCGGGACTACGCGGGGGTTCAGCCAATGAGCGCCGGGGGCGTGGCGCAGAGCTCGCGGCCTGGCACGGACGGCGGACGCGGCGCAGGTGCGGGCGGGGGGCGCGGGCGGGGCCGGCCCGGGGCAGCCCCGGGGGATCCCCGGGGGTCCCAGGGCGGCTGCGGAGCCCGGGCAGTCCCCACGACACCCTCAGAACTCGCCCAGAGCGGCCCGGGGGGCCCCGCCCCCAGCAGGCCCCGGGGCGGGGGGGGGGGCGCGCAGGGGTTCGGGCCCGGCGGTCTCCGCCCGGTTCTAACGGGAGGATCGGGGGGGATCGGGGCGGCGGGGGCGGGAGGAGCGCCGGGGCAGCGCCGTGGGAGGGTGCGGGAAGCAGCGGGTAAAGGTCGCTTGGAGCCGGCCAGGGGCGGCAGCGGCGAAAGCGAAAGCGGCGCTGGGGGCGGGGAGGGCGGCTCGGGGTCCGGGCCCGGGTCCTGCTGCCCGCCCGGGACCGGCACCCCACCGGGCCCTGCCCGATGGAACCGGCTGTCACTAGGCCCGAGGGGTGTCACCCCCGGGGGGGCTGTCACACCCCGGTCACACCCCGGTCACACCCCGGTCACACCCCTGTCACACACCGCCGGGGACTGTCCCCATGGCCGCGCCTCCTCCCTTGCCTTGCCCTCTGACCTGCGGCTACCCGGGGCCTCGTGGCACCAGCCCAGGGGTAGCAGCGGTCCGGTGCCACCCCCTGTCACTGTCCCAGTACTGGGTTGTACCCTGTGCCCCCCTGGCTGTGTTGGTGTTCAGGGTGGGAGCCCCCATCCCGCGCCCCGTCAGGCCCTGCTTGGTCCCCTCCGTCCCTTGGGGACAGGTGGCTCGTGCCACTGGCTGGGCAGGTCGGGCTCTGCCAGGTGCCACAGGGGACAGAGCCGGCCAAGCCGGCTGGACGAGGAGGAGGGCGAGGAAGAGGAGGAGAAGGAGCAGGAGGAGGCCCTGCCGGGAGCCTCCCGCTGCCAGAGCCACCTCTGGGGACGTCATTATGGGCACTAATAGTCACCTGGAACAAAGACATTTCCAGCTGCCGGCAGCGCTCCCACGGCACCGGGAGCTCTTCAGGGGCTCCCCCGGCCTCCCAGCCCTGCTACAGGATCCCTGAGCACCGCCCTGGCCTTGCAACAGCCCTGCAACACCCCAGGGCCCCTGGCCTTGCAACAGCCAGCAGTGCTTGCACCAGCTGGACAAGGAAGGCTCCGGAGCCCTGGCAGCTCCCGGCTCCTGCCACTCTCTCCACAGATCCTGGGGCTCCTGGGGAAAGTTTGGGAGCTTTGGGTGGGCTCCAGATCCTTCCTGACCCCGCTTCCCCTCGCAGCTTGCAGCCCTGTGGAGCGGCCGTGGGCCCATCCCAGCCTGGCACCATGAACGTCTTTGACCGCAGCATCAACTTTGATGCCCTCTTCAAGTTCTCCCACATGTGAGTGACACACAGGCAGGGCAGGGGGTTCAGGGGGCTGTGCCAGCCCTCCCTGCCCCCCTCACCACCCCCTCCTCACCCACAGCTCGGCCTCCACCCAGGAGCACCTGAAGAGGGTCTATGGCAGCTTCGCTCTCTGCATGTTTGTGGCAGCTGCGGGCGCCTACATCAACGTGGTGACCCACCTTTTCCAGGTGAGGGGCCTTTGAAGGGCCGCAGGTGGCACCCCCAGCCCTGCAGCACCCAGGTGAGGCAATGCCCAGCCCTCACCTGTCTCTCCCTCTCTCAGTTTGGGCTCCTGACTGGCCTGGGCGCACTGGGGCTCATGGTTTGGCTCACGGCCACCCCACACAACCGTGAGACCGAGCAGAAGCGGCTGGGGATGCTGGTTGGCTTCGCCTTCCTCACAGGTAGGTGGGCACTGGGACTACCCCCCACATCCCATGGGACCCCAAATCCTGCAGAGGGGCCGGATGAAGCCCCCCAGAACAGCTCTGATGATACCCAGTTCTGTTCTTCCAGGCATCAATCTGGGACCTCTCCTGCAAATGTGCATCTCCATCAACCCCAGGTAGGAGATGCTCCCACAGACCCTGTCCCCACCTCCAGCTGCCACACAGATCCTGTTCCCTCCACTGATGCCCCCCAGGTTCCCCCAAAACCCTCTGACCCCCTTCTCTTCCCCCCCCAGCATCATCCCCACTGCCTTCCTGGGCACTGCCTCCATCTTTGCCTGCTTCTCACTGAGCGCCCTGTACGCCCGGCGCCGCAGCTACCTCTACCTTGGAGGTGAGAGGGGTTTGGGGAGGACTCTGGGGGGCTGGGGACTCCCCGTGGGGGGTGGGGGGCTCCCCACACCTGGCCCTGACTCCCTGCCCTCGCCCTGCAGGTTTCCTGCTCTCTGGCCTCACCCTGATGCTTCTCTCCTCCCTGATTAACGCCTTTGTGAGATCCACCTGGCTCTTCACGGTGAGTCCCCTTCCACCTGCTGAGGATGGACAGACAGACAGGTGACACCAGCAGGGGACTGTCCCCACCTCACGCCTCTCTTCCCCCTGCAGGCCAACCTGTACGTGGCGCTGATGATCATGTGCGGCTTCGTGCTGTTCGACACGCAGCTCATCATTGAGAAGGCGGAGAGCGGGGACAAGGATTACATCTGGTGGGTGCTGGGGACACGGGGGGGTGACACAGGGAGCAGGGCAGCCCCCCCTGAGCATCCATCCATCCCTCCCTCCCTCCCCCAGGCACTGCGTTGATCTCTTCCTCGACTTCGTCAACATCTTCCGGGAGCTGCTGATGATCCTGGGCATGTCTGAGGTGGGTGAGGGTCCCTGGGCAGGGCAGGGGGGCAGAGCTGCCCCGTGGTGTGGGGGAGAGAGGCAGAGAGCCCATGGTGACCGTGGCCACTTTCCTCTTGCAGAACAAGAAGAAGGAGAAGAAGTGAAGCGGCTCTGGGCCGAGGCGGAGCCACCCCTGTGTCCCCATGTCCCCTCCTGTTCCTCTCTGTCATTAAAGGGGCTGTGCTTTGCTGCCGAGGAAGCAGCCAGAAGCTTTCGCACCTCGTGGGTTTTTTCTCTTGTTCAGCTTTTTTTTTTTTTTTTTTTTTGATTAAAAAACAGCCAATTCGTGGATCCTGCTGGAGTTTGGCTCTCCTTGGTTTCCCCTGGCCTGTGGCCCTCGGAGTGGTCACCCATGTGTCCTCTTTCCTTGGAGGTTTGTCCCCAGCCCCACCCGGGGTGTTACCCTTCCCAGGGAGGCCATGAGGCCCCAAAACCAGGCCCCAAAATCAGCCCCCGGGGGGGTTGTTGGGACCCCCCCTCAGCCAAACTCATTGGTGGAGCCTCCCCTTCAGCACCAGTGCCAAGAAATGAACGTGTGCTGGGAGGGGGCCGTGGGGACACGGCATTCCCAGTGCTCCCAGTCCCGCCGTCTCCGCTCTTTGTACACCAGGATGATTCAATAAA
Source organism: Parus major (assembly GCF_001522545.3). Taxonomy (NCBI): domain Eukaryota; kingdom Metazoa; phylum Chordata; class Aves; order Passeriformes; family Paridae; genus Parus; species Parus major. The sequence continues at coordinate 529,451 of NW_015379263.1, read as the reverse complement.
ATCGCTCAAACTCCAAACTCTCGTCCTCCTCTTTCCATCCCCCGTGTCTGTCCGTCCATCTGCCCCTCCTGTCCGTCCAACCCTCCATCCCCACACCATCCGCCCCTCGCTGGGGCGCGGGGACACAGCGGCTGCACCATCACGTATATAAATAACCCGGGCTGGGGGGGCGGCTTTATTGAGTTAAAAACCCATCAGCGGGGGCTGTACAGGGCCATAGCACCATGGAGAGAGCCGGGAGAGGGAGCGACGGGACACCGGACACTCCCAATCCGGGCAGCACCCTCAGAGCAGGAGCGGGGAGCAGCGGGAGGGGGTGGAAGACGTGGGAGCAGGGCCGGGGCAGCTCAGCCCTGGCTGCCGCAGGAGGAGAGGCTGTCGTAGAGCGAATCGCTGAGGGACTCGGAGTGTTCCAGCCCGGCGGGGCCGTGCCCCCCGTCCCGGGACCGCGCCTCCGTGCTGCCCTCGTCCCCCACGTCTGAGGCGCTGGGGGTCCGGCTGCTGCTGGTGCTCAGGGCAGGGGGCAGCGGTGGGGGCGCCTCCGGGGATGCCCCCCGATGCCCTGCCGGGCTGCACACGGGGGCCTGGGGAGGGACAGCGTGGGCAGGGGGGTTGCCTTTGCTGATGATACCCACATCCATCACTCCCCCGTGGTGGGGAACCTCTGCAGCCCCTCACCAAAACATTAGAGGGGCGCTTTAAATCCTCCCCCCACCGCGGGTCACACGAGGATGTGACAAATGATCAGGGAACTCTGGTCAGTGCTCCCCACACATCCTCTCCCCATGGCTCCCCATGGCTTCTCCATCCCCACAGCATGGGCAGGAGGGTCTGGGGTCCCTCTGCTGGGGTCTTGGGGTCCTGCTCCAGAGTTTCAGTGTCTTTCTGGAGCTTTGGGGTACTCCAGGATGTCGGGGGTCCCATAACGTGCCCCTACCTGCACAGGCCGATGCAGCCCCTCCAGCCCCCCGGCGGGGCACACGAAGGGGTCAGCAGCACCGCAGGCTTTGGCGTTGGGGAAGGTCCAGTTCTTGCTCTGCTGGACACGCCGCGGCTTCCTGGCATCATCCCCGGTGTCTGTGGAACAGCGAGGGGCAGCGCTGACCCGCAGGGCCCCCACGCCCCCCATCTCCCCACCCTAACGAGGGTGGGTGCACACCCGGCACGGGGGGGGACACCCACCTTGGGGGGCAGCGCGGTGGCCGTGTGAGGCGGGGGGCGCCGGGAGGCGGCAGCTCGGGGCGCTGCGGTGTTTTCCGGGCAGCAGCAGCTCCTCGGCGCTGGGAACCTCCCGCTCCAGCGTCCGGGCCTTGCGCGGCACTTTGGTGACAGCGGCCGGCACGGCCCCGGGCAGCGGCTCGGGGCGGCCCCGCGGTTTGGGGGTGCTCTTGGCGGGGACCCCCCCATAGTCAGGGGGAGGGAAGGTCCCGATCCCGCTGTCCAGTGTCCGTGTCAGAGACCCGCACGCTGCGGCACAAGGGGAGGGGTCAGTGGCCTTCAGAATCCTCTCTGGTGCCCCCTCTCCGCCCGAACCTCCCCGTCACCTCCTCACCAGCGAAATGCTGCGACGTCCCCGACTCGGACAAGCTCTCGTCGGACGGCAGCTCATCCCGGAGCCCCACGTCAGGCACCTGCGGGGATGGAGAGGCTGAACGGCTGCGGGGTCCCCTGGGAGCGGAGCCCTGGGGGCTGCAGGGGGTCCCCACCTTGTCCGAGGGCTCCCGCAGGTGTCCCACGATGCCGTTGCGGGGTGGGCGGCAGAGCCGCGGTTCTTTGGCGTCGGGGGGGACCCTCCGGAGGTCACAAAGCTCCCGCTTGTGCTCCAGGCGGGTCTCGTAGGGGACGTCCTTCCCGTCCACCCTGAGGGGGAGGCAACGATCAGGGGGACACCCCACCCTCACCCCCTACCCCGAGGGGACCCAGGTGGGAGCCGACCTGTCCAGAAGCTGCTGCATGAAGGTCTCGGCCGTCACCTCCTGGTACATGACGGGGAGGGGGCCCGGGCCTCTCGGGGGCCCACGGGGACGCCCCTTCTCCAGCGCCAGTCCCTGCAGGAACGCGTGCTCCTCCCGCAGCGCCTTCCGCAGATCCTCCGCCTTCTCCATCAGCTTCGAGATGTTGAGACTCTCGGCTTCCAGCTTGCGGGCGGCCAACTTGACCTCTCGGCGAAGGGGTGCGGGGGTCCCAGCCCACTCTCGCCCGCGCCCGCCGTCCCCGCGGCGGCTCAGAGCCGGCAATTTGCTGCGCCGCAGCCCGAACCAGCTCGCCAGCCCGGCCGCCTTGCCCTTGGCCTCGGCGCCCGGCGCCCGCTCCTGCCCCTGCAGCCGCAGCACGTTCTCCTCGATGCCCTTCATCACCTTCTCCTCGATGGCCGAGTGCCCCGCGGCGC
>NW_015379263.1:522021-526263 GCF_001522545.3 Parus major | reverse complement strand
GGGGGCTGAGGCGCAGCCCCCCGGGGGGGGGCGGCAGTTTGAGCACCTTGGTGGGGGAGGGCAGGGGGTTGGGGACCCCCCCAGGTGAGAGCGGGGTGAAGCCCCCCTCGGGGCTCTCCTCGCCCGGTGTGTAGAGTCCCAGGAAGGCGGGGTGCTCCCCGCGCCGCTGCCGGGGGGGTCCCCCGGGGGCTTCCCCATTGCGCCGGCAGCAGCCCCCGCCCTCACCTCGCAGCAGCCGCTCGGCCAAGGCGCTGAGCAGAGCCCCCCGAGGCGGCCCCCCTTCCTCTGGCGAGGAGCAGGGGCTGCCCTCGGTCCCCCGCCAGCCCCCCGCAGCCCCCGGCCCCCGCAGCGGGCAAGGGGGCCAGCCCAGGGCTGCGCAGGGCTCGGGGGAGCCGGGGGAGGCTGGAGGGGGCCCCAACAGCGGGTCTGTCTCCTCCAGCTTGCGCAGCACCTCCAGGATTTGAGCTTTCTTTTTGAAGAAGGGGGACAGGGCATCCAGGGGGGGGGCACCAGGGCTGAGCCCAGGGCTGCCCGATGGCACCGGCGGCAGCACCTGTGGGGACCGGGCACCGTCACCCTGTGAGCACCTGGCACTGAGCCCCCTGGTACCACAGGGGGACACTCTGGAAACACAGAGAAGGACACAATAGGCTTTGGGATGGGGACACAACGGGGACAGGGACATCTGGGGCAATGGGCTTTGGAGCCAGAGACATCACAGATGGGGGGGCCTGGGGAGGTGGACACCATGGACCTGGAGAGGTGACACCACAGAGACCTCAGGGACAGAGACCCTGCTGAAGGTGTGATGCCATAGGCACATGGATGGGGACACCAGAGATCCAGGGAGGGGGACAGGACAGGACACTGCGGGCCTGTGACACCACACACACAGGCCTGGTGACACCACACACTGGGAAAAGTCAGTGGAGAAGGGGGTGACACAGCCCAGAGAGGGGGACACTAGGACAGGAAGGGGTTGGGAACAGTGGTACCCACCTCGGGCAGGGACAGACAGAGGCCAGGGAGCAGCGGGGGCGGCTGTTGCTCAGCAGAGCCTGGCTGGGGGGTGACTGGGACATCTGGAGGTACTGGCACTGGGTGCAGCGGCAGCTGGAGAGGAAAGAGCTGCTGGGTTAAGCTTTAAGGGGGGCTCTGCCCCATGCCCGCCCCCCAGCCCGGATGCAGCCCCAGGCACACCTGAGGGAGGGACCCGGTGGAGAGCTGCAGCTTCTGCTGGAACAGGTCGCTCAGCACCTGGTTCTGCCGCTCCAGCTCGAAGACACGTTTCTTCAGCTTGATGCACTCCTCACGCAGGTCCTGGCCGGGGTGTGGGGGGTCAGCCAGGACCCCAAAGCCCCTCAGCATCCTCCCAGCCCCCTGGCACCCTCCTGCCCTCCTGACACCCACCTTCTGGTTGAGCAGCGCCTGCACCACATGGTTGGCAACCTGGGGAGGAGAGGGGAGGTGTGGGGTGGGGCACAGGGCACACACAGCCTCGTGCCCCAGCACACACGTGTGCACACGTGTGCTACGTGTGTGGCTGTTCTCCCGTACCTCGTCCAGGCAGCGCTCATACGTCTCCCGCTGGTTCTCATTGGCCTGGGCCAGGGCTGAGTTCTCGGCCTAGAACAGAGCAGGGAGAGCTCAGGGGACACATTCCCATGGCACCAAGCAGATCCTGTCTCCTGGTGGGACTCAGGGCCCACACATGGCAGGATGCCCCAGGAGCAGTGGCACACAAGGGCCATGGAAAGCTGGAAAGTGTGACCAGCTTGGCCACCAGTAACCAGACTGGGCTCCACGGCACTGGCCATGGCTGGCTTTTGGCACTGGCTGAGCAGTGGCCATGGCCATGGCTGCCTGGTGGCACCAGCCACAATTGCCCAGTGGTCCTGTGTCCTGGCAGTGCCATTCCTGCATACCTCCAGCTCCCGCAGGCGCTGCAGCAGCTCATGGCTGGTGCCCGTCTCACCCGGCGCTGCTGGGCTCCCAGCTCCCGGCGCCTCGGCCACGCTCTCCGACATCACAGCTGCAGGGAAAATGCATCAGCACGGGGATCCTGGTGGCCCCTGGCCCGAGGCACCTGGCCCGAGGCACCCCCGGGCCCTGCACAGCCCGGCCCTCTCTTACCTGGCTTTGGATGTCCCCAGCCCTGTCCTTGTGTGGCGTCACCTGCAAGGGAGAACTGGGCTGAGGAGGGGGATGAAGCCTTGAGAGACTCCGAGGGGCGAGTCCTGACCCCAGGGGCTCCAAGAGCCGCAGGGACCCCTCCTGCTGCCCACCTCCTTCCCGGTGGTACCGGGGAAGCTGATCGGCCCCGGGATGCACAGCACGGCCGGGGCCGGGACCAGGACCAGCCCTGGGGCACCGGGATGTGCAGCACCACTGGGAGGGGACCGGCATCAGCCCCGGGGCACCGGTGTGCCCCAAGGACCGGGCCCGCCACCGGCACAGGGTCACGAGGATGCGCAGGACCACTGGGACCGGAATTGGCACCAGCCCCGGGGCACCGGGATGTGCAGCACCTCCGGGGTACCGAGATATGCAGCACCCCCGGGGCTGACCCCGGCCCCGGGGCACCGGGATGCGCAGCCCCGCTGCACAGGACCCCCGGCGTTCAGACGAGCCCCCCCGGTGCCGCACACCCCCGCTCCACCCCGGGCTCCCCCCGCCGCCGGTGCCACCGCGTCCCTGCGCTGAGCCCCGGCCCCGGCCCGTACTCACGCCCGGGGCTCCCGGCAGCGCCGCCAGGCTCGGCTCAGAGCGGCCCTGGGGCCGGTCCCGGCGGCGGCGGCGTCTCCATCCCGGCCCGGCCCGGCCGCGCTATTGTTGGGAGGCGGCGGCGGCGGCTCCGCCTTCCCACCGCGGCCGGGGAGGAGCCGGGATGGAGCCACCGCCTCCCCCGGTGCGCGGCTCCGCCAGCGCCAGCCCCGGGGAACCGGCGCTGGGGCCCCCGGGAGCCGCGGCACCGGCACACCGGGAATTATCCCGGGAAAGGAAGCAGCGGGAATCCCCCCGAGGCACCGGGCACCGCCGGAGCCACAGGGCAGAGCACAGAGGGATCCCCCCAGGGCATCCCGCACCCTCTGGAGGGACTCCCCGGAGCTCGGGGACCCCTCGGGGAGCCCCCCGGGGCTGCAGACGCGGAACCGAGCCGTGACCCCCGGCCGTGGCCTCCACCCCCCGCCCCTCGAGGGTGAAGTTTGGGGTTTGGGGGTTCACACGGGGCCACGCGTCCCCGGTTCACCCGGACCCCACGGCACCGCGGCAGGGATGGGGGCGCTCGGCAGGACGAAGGAGCCCGCTGGGGACAAGAGGAGGGTCTGGGGGTGATGCGGGGGACAAGAAGAGGGTCTGGGGGTGATGGAGGGACCAGGGGAAGGTCTGGGGGGGCACGGGCAGACCTCGCACGTGCCGTCCCCGTCCCCTGCAGCCCGTGGGGCGAACCCACGCGGGTCCCTGTGGTCCCCATTGTCCCTGAGGTGCCCGTGGGCCCCTCGCCTGCCCCCCGCGCAGGAAGCGGCCCCGGGGCCGGCGGCTCCGGCTGCGTCACAGGGGGAAGTGAGGCTCTGTCTGGAGGGGAAGAGCAGCCCGCGGCCCCCCCAAGCCCCCGGCGGGCACAGCCGGGGGGGGCCCCGACAGATGGACAGCGCGGCCTCCCCTCCCCCAGCCTGGGGCCCCGCGGGGGCAGCGCGAGGGTCCCTGTGGGGAGGGGGACACAGCCAGGGCCACCCAGAGCCCGCGTCCCCTCCCCAGGACCCCCCGGCCGCCGGGTCCCCGCTGGCCCGGACACGGTGGGGACACGGCGTGGGGGACACGGCACGTGCCCAAACCGCAGCCCAGGACGTGCCAGCGTGGCTGTGATGGGCTGGCCCCGGCCTGCCCCACACCAGGGTCCCCGTGCCCAGCACAGGGACAGGGGATGACAGCCACGAGTGTCCCCAACCCTGCTGAGCTGTTATGGGGGCAGCCAGGACACGCTGGGGACAGTCCAGGGACAGGCAGGACGCACCGGGGACAGCAAGGACACCCTGGGGACAGCCGGGATACACCGGGGACAAGTGGGATGTGCTAGAGAAACAGCCTCGGGGTGCAGGGACACATCGAGGACAGCTGGGACTCGCCAGGGACACGCAGGGACAGCCAGGGATGCGGTGGGGACACTGGGAAGAGTCAGGATGTGGTGAGGACAACAGAGACACAGGCAAGGGACAGCTGGGGAGTACTGGGAACACTGGG
>NW_015379263.1:518913-520881 GCF_001522545.3 Parus major | reverse complement strand
CCCCCGCGCCTCCTCCCTCCCCCCGGGAACCGGCACCGAGCAGCGATCGCGGCTGCACCGGGATGGGAGCGGCTCCATCCGCACCCCACGGAGCCCCCCGAGTGTGCCCCCCCCGGCACGGCGGCCGAGACCGAAATAACGGGGGACCCCAAAGGGCGGCCCCGGTAGTAGGAGTCGGGGTCTGGCAGCAGCAGGGTCCCCCCTCCCCGGGAGGGCACCGAGCCCCCCCCCGGGGCACCCGCGGACACCCCAACCCTCCGGGGCACCCCCGGACCCCCCAACCCTCCCTCCGGCTCATCCACACGACACAGGGACACCGAGCACCCACCTCCAACACTTTATTGTGGGGGACCCCGTGGGATGGAACCTCTGTCCCCCCAAAACATCCCAGGGCCACACCGCTCCCCCCAGGGCACGCTAAAGGATCCCAGAAGTTCCGTGATGCCCCTGCCCTGTCCTCTGTGGCTGCTCCATCCCCACACAGGACGGGAGGGTCTGGAGACCCCACCCCGGGGTTTCAGGGCTCTCTGTGGCTCCAGAATCAGTGCAGGAGCCAGGGCTGCAGCTCACGCTGGCCATGGAGGGGTCTCCAGCAGCTTGGTCCCCCCAGATCCCACACGCTGAAGGTTCCCCGGGTGAGGAGACCCCGGTGCTGCCGGGCTCAGCTCACGGCCCCCGGCTCCAGGCTCCCGTTGGCAGCGGCTCCCCGGGCTGGGGCCGTTCCCTCTGGCTGCTGCTCGTCCCGGGGCCCCGGCTGGAACGGGAGGTGACTCTGCTGGGGACAGGACAGGGACAGTGTTGGCTGTGGTGGGACAGCCGGGGACAGTGTCGCTCCCACACGAATTGGCTGCTCCATAGGACGGGAACACCAACAGACCGGGAGACGTTTCCTCTGGGCTCCTGCTTGAAACCAACAGCTACAGCAAACTGGGGGTCTTCAGTCAGAGCCTGGGCTGTGCCCTCCCCACCCCAAAACGTGGCTTTTACCCCAGGAGGCATGACAGGGGGATGGGTGACATCACCTGTCCCTGTGGTGACCCCACACAAGCCCCTGGCTCCAGGCAGGACGACAGGAGCACATTTCAGTTATTCCAGTGAAAAGACTCCAAGGAAAAAAGGAAACTCCTGGCCTGGGAAACAACTCCCCTAAAAAACCCCAGCTGGGATGAAGACATTCCAACAGCAGGCAACCCCCTTGGCCAGACATCCCCAGTGTCCCAGACATTCCCAGGACAAGGGTGGTTCTGAGCCACCCACGGAGCCACCTCGGGGGCTGCCACCCCCACCCTGGCACTCCTAATGCCATCCAGACCCGGGGCACACCCGAGCCCTGCAGATGATGTGTGGCCTGGTGGAACAGGGGCGTTTCCTGCTGGGAAAAGCCCACCCCGGGGGGGGCAGTCCCAGCCGGCCGTACCTGCGCAGGCCCCTCGGCCGCAGGGACCAGCGGGGCAGAGGAGCTGCCCCTGTCCGGCTCCTCCAGCGCCAGGATGTCGATGGGAGCCTCGGCCATGTCCCGCAGGGACGGATCGAGGGTCACAGAAGGGTCAAAGAGCAGAGGGGATGGGGGGCACTGCATCCCATCACCCACCACGTCCAGGTCCTGGCAGGGGAAACAGCAGAGCGGCTCATCAGGAGGGGCCTGAGGAGACTCCAGTCCTCTGGAGCAGCAGGAAAGGGAGGAGAGAGGCTGGGAGGAGGAGGAGGAGGAGTGGGCACCATGCCAGTGGGACACCCGGCCATCAGGCAGGAACACACCTCAGGAACCCCCTACTCCCTCCTGGAATGCCATGATCCCAGCTGGCACTGCTGAGGACAAGGTGTGGGACACCTGGAGCCCAGCGTCACGTGCTGTCCCCAAAGTGTCCCTCCAGCACCTGGAATGGCTTTGACAGGGTCCAATCACACATTCCTGGGGACCCCAAGAGCAGTCCCTGATGTCACACACATTCCTGGGGACCCCCGGAG
>NW_015379263.1:515148-517738 GCF_001522545.3 Parus major | reverse complement strand
CCCAACCTTGCAGGAATTCCTGCCAAATATCCCATCTAACCCTGCCTCTGGCAGTGGGAAGCCGTTCCCCCTTTTGTCCTAGTGCTCCATCCCCTCTCCCAAGACCATTTCCAGCTCTCTACAGCCACTGGAAGGGGCTCTAAGGCATCCCTGGATCCTTCTCTTCTCCAGGCTGGACATCCCCAGCACTCCCAGCCTGGCTCCAGAGCTGTTCCAGCCGTCGGAACATCTCCGTGGCCTCCTTTGGCTCCAGCAGCTCTCCCTGTGCTGAGCTTCCCAGACCTGGATGGGAATTCCATTCCATCCAGCATTCCAGGTGAGCTCTCAGGTGGGCACAGGGGCAGATTTCCCACTTACATCGCTGAATTCCAGGGGCAAACTCTCTGTGGGCTGGAGCTCGGCTGCGCTCAGGTACAGATCCGTGGGAGCAGCTCCCAGCTCCTGGGGGACAGCCAGGACCTGCTCTGGGACGTACATCTGGGGGGGCAGGCGGAGGTGCAGGGGGCAGCACGGCTCCTCTGACAGGCTCACAGGCACGGGCTTGTTGCAGGGAACTTCCTCCGAGCCCTGGCACGGCTTGAACAGCGTCTGGTTTGTGTCCTGGCAGATATCTGGCAAGAGGAGGTCAAGGAAAGCAGCAGAGGTACAGCCAGAGACACATCCAGAGGGATAAATGTTGAGAAACTCTCCCAATTCCCCCACAAACGGTGTTAAACCCACCCCAGTTTCTCCCAGATCAGGAATCCAGAGCCTAGAGCAGCACCCCAACTGCCCAGGGATGTGGGTGACATAATTTCCATGATGGAAAACTGGGACAACAGCCACAAACCCCCCCGTGGGGGCTGGGAGATGTGGCTGGATCCCTGGAAACCACTCACAGATACTCAGCAGGATGTCACAAAGGCGCAGGATTAACTTTTGTTTGCAGACATCCATGGAAAACGATCAGCTCCAGCCCCACAGGCAGGGAGATCCCAGCACACACAATGCCTTTTCCACAGCCAGGAGTTTAGTTATGGTATTTCTATCTTCCCACTGCATTTTCCTTCCCAATGGAAAACCTGTTCCTGCCAGAGGTGTAAATGGGATTTCCTGCCTTTAATCCCAAACAGAAACTCTGCTTCAATTGCATCACACTTGCAGAGCGATCCAGGAGAGGAGCTACAGATCAAAACCCAGCCTGCTCTGAACCCATCAACTTCCAGCCCTTTCCTCCTCTTCCCACTCCTTCCTCCTCTTCCCACACCCATCCTCTTCTTCCCAGCCCCATTCTGATCCCATCCTCCTCTTCTGATTCCATTCCTCCTTTTCCTCCTCTTTCAATCTCTTTCTTTTCTTTCCACCCCTTCCTCTTTTTCAACCCCCATTCACTTTTTCCAGCCTCTTCTTCCAACCCCTTTCTCCTCTTCCTCCCAGCTCTCTCCTCTTCCATCCCCTTCCAACCAGGATCATCCCAACTGCAATTTCCTCACACATACACCACTGTGGGAGGGGGGAAAAGAACCCCAAACCCACATAGAACTGGGAAAAAACACCAAGTTTAAGCCAGTTTCCTAAGCTGTCCAGGTTTGAGATTCACCCTTTCCTCCTCTCCTCCCTACTCCAAGGATTTCTCAGGAATCCACTTCCCAGCAGGCTGTGAGGAGCCATAAATCTGGGCTGGCAGCAATGTCAGAGCCCAGCCCAACAGAGAAGGACCTGGGACACCCAAGGGAAGATGTGGTGAGGGAACAGGGGGTGGGAAAGGCAGATTTTCATCTCCTGGAGCAACTCCCAGCTCCAGCACCGACCTTACTGGTAGCCAAAAGCACAGATTGCCAAGAGGACAAAAATCCCAGGCTCCATCTGGAGCCTCCCAGCTTTTCCCCATCCCTTTAGTGCCCTGTCACAAACAATCCAGCTCCTGGAAGCAAACAGAGCCCAAGAGCCTCCCAAAAAGCCGCAGATGTTATCAGATGTTATCAGCTGCCCGAGGAAAAGCTTGTTTTTGTCAGAGAGAGTCAGCTGAGAGCTCCTGCCAGACCCAGCTCTTCCCCTCCCTCCCGGGAGCGCCAGCTGCCAACAGCAGCTTCTCTGGCTGTTTTATGGGATTTCTCCTGTCTTTATTTTGAGGTCTGTGGTGGTTAGAGAGAAACAAAGGCAGCTTCCAGCTCCTGCTCCCTGCACAGGGCTGGGGGAGTCTGGTAACTCCACGGACAAAACAAACCCAGGGGCTCTCAGAAATCCAGAATCTCACAAGAAATCTGACAGCTCCTCAGGATCCAAGAGCTCCCAAAAACTGAAAATCTCCTGCAGACCCAGGAGCTCCCACAGACCCAGGAATTCCCACAGACCCAGGAACTCAGATAAACCCAAGAGCTCACACAAACCCAGCACCTCCCACAGATCCAGAAGCTCCTCCTCACCCAGCCCTGGGGCCCAGCACCAGATCTTGTCCTGACTCACCCCACTGCTCCCTCCTGCAGCTCCAGCCCCATCCAAACCTGGACACGTTCACCCACTCCCACTCCCAAGAGAGTGGATGGAGCAGATGCACCCAGGGCAATGCTGGGGTCCATGGATCCCATACTGGGATCATCCCTGAGCTGGG
>NW_015379263.1:510824-514587 GCF_001522545.3 Parus major | reverse complement strand
GCTGAGGATGATTTGGGAGGTGGAACAGCTCAAGGCTTTTCACACACACACACATGAGAACCTTTTGAAGGGTCACAGAGACAGAGCTGGCCCACAGCAGCTCCAAAAGGGCTCAGAACTTCCCCTCCAGATCCTCCAAAAATCCCCAAGGCCGTGCTCCGGTGTACATGTCCTCAGGTGGGGACCAGGCTCTGCTCCCAGGGAACAAGGGACAGGACAAGAGGGAAGAGCTTCAAGCTTTGTCAGGGGAGGTTCAGGAATTTCTGAACTCATCAGGAGGAATTTCTTCCATGGAAAGGGTGGTCAGACACTGGAAGGGCAGCTCAGGGAGGTGGTGGAATCCCCATCCCTGGAGGGAATCCATGCACATCCCTCACAGGTTTCTCTGCTCCCAGGTGAAATGCTCACCCTGTTTGGATGCTGTGGACACAGCAGGACCACCCCTGGGACCAGCCCAGCCCTTTGTTGCTCCCACACGAATTGGCAGTTCCACGGGACGGGAGCACCAACAGACAGGGAGACGTTTCCTCTGGGCTCCTGCTTGAAACCAACGGCTACAGCAAACCGACGGCCTTGATTCAGGGCCAGGGAGGGGAAAAGAGGCACAGCCACGGGGCAAAGTGCTGGCAAACACTGAGGAGGAGTGCCAGGATGAAAGGATACGTGTGAGGCAGTGCCGGGTCATCGGGAGGGACGGGTTGGAGCATCGCACATCATCAACAAAGGCCAAGCAGCGCTGGCTGGAGCGGGTGGTGTGTGCCTGAAATCATGGAATGGTTTGGGGTAAGAGAGACTGCAAAGCTCCTTTAGCTCCTGCTCCCATGGGCAGGGACACCTTCCACTAGCCCAGGTTGCTCACAAGCCCCATCCAGCCTTGGACCTTGGGCACTTCCAGGGCTGGGGTGGCCACAGCTGCTCTGGGCACCCTGTGCCAGGGCCTGCCCACCCTCACACGGGGGAATTTGTTCCCAATATCCCACCTAAATCTCTCATCTCTTAGTTTAAAACCATTCCCTCTTGTCCTGTCACTGCCTGCTTATTTAGAACTCCCTCTCACTCTTTTTATAAAATTCAGTGGAATGGACTGAGACCCAGGAGCTCCCACAGACCAAAGAGCTCCCAAAAACCTGAGAGCCTTGACAAACCCACAAGCTTTCACAACCCAGGAGCTCCTAAAGACCCAGGAGCTCCCAAAAAATCCTCAAGTTTCCAAACACCCTGAGCTCCCTTTCCTCCAGGCTGAGCCGCCCAGCTCCCTCATCTCCTCAGGATGAGTTTCCTGTGCTCCAGTCCCTTCCCCTTCTCCATTCCCTTCTCTGGACTCAACCCTCAATGTCTTTCTTGCTGCGAGGAGCCCAATCCTGACCCCAGCATCCAAGGTGTGGTCACCAAGAGCTCCCACAGAGCCAAGAGCTCCTGCAGACACACAAGCTATCACCACAGATCCAGGAGCTCCCCTAAACCCAAGAGCTCCCACGAGTCTCAACAAACGCAGGAGGGTGTCAGCCAGGGCTGTCCCTGCAGGAAGAGGGTTCCATCTGCCAGGGGAAGACACAAGAGACCCATCCAGGATGTCCCCACGGACCTGCTGGGCCGCACCATCGGTGGCCAGGACCCTTCTCTCGCGGAGCTGCCGGTGCAGCAGAGCCTCCACCCCGTAGCGCTGCCGGTAACGCCGCAGGCACTTGAGCCGCTTCAGATTCTCCCTCTCCTTGGCCATCAGCCCCTCTGGCCCTGTCAGGAGGCTGCTTCCTGCAGGAATAAAGGAAGAGTCAAGAATCTCCACCCACCTGCACGGTTTTTTTGGCATCAAGGGGCCAGATCAGCCATCAAGGGCTCTGAGGGCTCCATCCACTGGACCAACAGAACAGCAGCTTTGGCAGTGCAGGTTCCATCCCAAAATTGATCCTGACCTCTTCACACGCACCAGGAACACTTGGGCCCACAGAGTATTTTTAAAACCTCCTTTAAAAATAATTCAGCCACTCCCGTCCATTGTGATTTCAGCAGCAGAATAGAAACTTGTCAAATTCCAGGTCACTCCTGTGCGAGTTCTGGAAGCTTCCCGCCAGCATTCCTGGTGTAATTACAGGGCAATGCTCAGGATCTGCTTTTCTCTGACTCGTTTGCTAAAAAGAGTTCTGCAAAATTGGTATGTACGAAACTCCTGGTTATTTTTACTCGAGCCTGAGCTGAATTATGGCGTTTTCCAGGATGAGCTATTAAAGGATGATGCTGGAAAAAAAAAAAGAGTCCTTTGCTCTGCAATACTTGGGATCAGTTACACAACTCGGTTTTGCCTCTGTTGAACTGGGAATTCCTGATTCCAAGAGCATATTCTGCACAGGGAGAATGCCAGCAGAGGCAGAGGGAAAGCTGCATCCCTGCTAAGGAGGAATAAACCAGTACAGCAGCACTGGTGTTACTGGAATCAACTCCTGTCCACACACCAAGGGCCTTAAGGATGAATATTTTTTTTGTTCGTAAAAGCAAAAAAACAGGAAATCCCAGTACAAAATAAGCACTTTTGTCTCAGAATTAACATTATAGCTCATTTCCTGCCAACACTGCAAGCTCTGAAGAGCAAAAGAAATGCACTGGAACTTCAGTGATACGGATCTCTGGGCACAGGACCAGCACAGAATCATGGAATCACTCTGGAAGAGCTCTCCAGGATCAGAGTCCAACCTGTGACTGATCCTACCTTGTCAACCAGAGCACTGGGTGCAATGTCCAGCTGTTCCTTGAACACCTCCAGGGACGGGGATTCCAGCACGTCCCTGGGCAGTTCCAATGCCTGACAACCTTTTCCATAGAGAAACATCCAACCCAAACCTCCCCTGGCACAGTTTGAGGCCATTCCCTCTTGTCTCACTGTCTGTGGGAGCAGGTCCTGATCCCCACCTGGCTGCACCCTCCCGTCAGGGAGTCACAGAGAGTGAGATGGTCCCACCTGAGATCCCTTTTCTCCATGCTCAGCCCCTCCCCAGCTCCCTCAGCTCTCCAGAACCTTCTCCTTGTGCACCAGCCACTTCCCCAGCCCCTCAATCAAACACCTCCTGTGAGTGTGGAACCCTCCCCTTACCCTGCTCTGAAATCTGCCTCTAGAAAGGCCCAAACCCCCCCATTTTAGCAGATTTCTGTGCACACCCTCGGGCAGGAGGTCTGAGCTCACCGATGGCCTCATGCTCTCCCTTCCTGCTGTGCAGGAACCGGCGCTTCTTCTCCTTCAGCAGGTGCTGGAGCCGCTTGAACTGGTCGATGTAGAGGGACTGGAGCCGGATCAGCTTCTCCCGCATGATCAGAGCCACCTCCTCAGCCGTGTACACACCAGCGTGCCTGCAAAACCCACACAACAGGGGCTGTTTGGGAGGGACCCTCACAACTGAACCCCCCAAAGGGTGTGGGGGCCCCTCAGGGCTGATCCCTGAAGGGATCCCGTGGAGCTTTTGCCACTGAAGAGCCTGGGGGTCTCTCAGGAATGAACCCCCAAAGGGTGTGGAGGTCTCTCAAGGCTGAACCCCTGAAGGCGTGGAGAGCCCTCAGGGTTTATCCCCCTCAGGATGTGGGGATCTCTTGGGGTTTTTCCCCTCAGAGTGTGGGGATCCCTCCGGGTTTATCCCCCTCAAGATGTGGGGATCCCTCGGGGTTTTTCCCCTCAGGATGTGGGGATCTCTCAGGGTTTATCCCCCTCAGGATGTGGGGATCCCTCAGGGTTTATCCCCCTCAGGATGTGGGGATCCCTCGGGGTTTTTCCCCTCAG
>NW_015379263.1:480520-510706 GCF_001522545.3 Parus major | reverse complement strand
CCCCTCAGGATGTGGGGATCCCTCAGGGTTTATCCCCCTCAGGATGTGGGGATCCCTCAGGGTTTATCCCCCTCAGGGTGTGGGGATCCCTCAGTGTTTATTCCCCTCAGGATGTGGGGATCCCTCGGGGTTTATCCCCCTCAGGATGTGGGGATCCCTCAGGGTTTTTCCCCTCAGGATGTGGGGATCCCTCAGGGTTTATGCCCCTCAGGGTGTGGGGATCCCTCAGTGTTTATTCCCCTCAGGATGTGGGGATCCCTCGGGGTAGTTGCCACAAAAGGTGTGGAGGTCCTTCAGGGACCCCACATGACATGGAGGGGTCCCATGGGCTGTTCTCCTGAAGGGTGTGGGGGTCTCTCAAGGCTGAACCCCCAAAGCCTGGGGAAGCCTCTCAGGATAATTCTTCCAAAGGGTTTGGGGGAGCCTCAGAGCTGATGCCCCAAAGGATTTGGGAGACTCTCAAGGTTTGATTCTCTCAATCTGTGGGGCTCTCTCATTACTATGTGACGGTCCCTCTGGGCTGTTCCCCCCCCACAAACAACACTGATGTTATTGGGAACACTCTGGGTTACACCATCAACAAATGATGAGCTGAAATATTCAATTTCAGGCTTTTTTGAAGAGATGGGACCACCCAGAGAAGCTGCTGTGTGATCCATTACACTCTGAAAGAGGATGAGCAGCAAGTGCTTGCCAGTAAACCCCAGCTCCAGGACCTGAGAGTATCCACAGCCAACAAACCACATGGGCACAAATCCATGAAAAAAACCCAGATATCATCATGTTTTTAACACAACCACTGTGCCCAGGGCCACAGCAAGCCCAGAACATGGAATGTGTGTGTGGCAGTCAGCAGCCACCACGGAATCCCAGAGATTGGAAAAGCTTTCCAAGGGACAGGGACTCCACCACCTTCCTGGGCAGTTCCAATGCTTGACAACTCTTTCCATGAAGAAGTTCCTCCTGATGTCCAACCTGAACCTCTCCTGGCACAGACTGAGGCTGTTTCCCCTTGTCCTGTCCCTTGTTTCCTGACAGCAGAGCCTGACCCCCAACTTGGCTGCAGCCTCGCCTCAGAGAGTTGTGGAGAGCCAGAAGGTTCCCCCTGAGCCCCCCCAAAATGTAACATGGATTTAAGTCCCCAACCTACTTGAGGGGATCCTCCTGGTCGCTGTCGATGCTGTCGGCCTCACTGTCAGGGTCCCCACGCCATGTCTGCTCCACGGTGACAGGGTCCTGCTCGCAGTCACTCCAGCTGTCCTCGTCTGCAGGACACAGCACCGAGACTCACAGCACACTGTCCCACAGCCCAGCACGGCCAGGGACACTCTGGAGCTCAGCCCCATGCCAAGAGGTGATTCTCCACCCCAAAACTCTGAGTGAGGGACATGGAGCAGGAAACAGCAGGAAACCTCCCAGCTTGGAACAGAACACACTGGGAATGATGCTTCAGCCTTCCATGGAATTCCAGTGGTGCTATTTAACAGCCCTACTAACATTTCCATGCTAAAGCTGCAGGATCTGGGTGTGGTGGTATCATTTCTCTGCAGGTGAGACACACCAGGCTTCACAAAACCCCAGCTTTCACTCCCAGACCACGGGGTCTTTTTCCCACTGGACTGAAGGGATATTGCTGCCTTTGGGTTTGATGCCTTGGAGGGGCTGCCTGGAGCAGAGGCTAGACAAGGTTAAGAGAATAAAGTGGGTATTTATTAAAGGCCTTCAATAGATACAGCTTGGGCTGTCAAAACTCTCCCAGAGGCTACACCCAGGACGGGTGCTGGGCACGAGTTTTTCACACAGATCTAACTTTGGTCCATTTACATCCCAAGGGTTAATCCTCCAATTAAAACTCCAGGTAATGAAGTCACATTCCCCCAGCTCACTCCCCCCCAATCCACTTTTGTTTACACTTTTTGGGGCCTGAGGCTGGAGGGTGTCCTTGAGTTTCAGGCCTAGAGGGATTGTTCTGTCCATCCCAAATGTGAGCACAGCAGCGAAGGCTTCACATGGAGTTTAGAGTTATGCAGTCCAGGGACTGGAAAACATAAATGCTGAAATCTTAAGGCATCAGGTTCAGGCCTTACCCAGGATGCGGCTGGCCTCGCTCCGGCTGCTCTCCGTGCTCTGCGAGCCCAGCTCAGCGCGGGCGTAGGAGCTCAGCTGGCACAGGAGGGTCTCACCCACGGGCCCGGGGTTGGATTTCTTCAGCTGAGCCTGGAGCGCCAGCGCGTTCCGTCGGGCGTGTTCCGCACAGAACGACGTGCTGAGGGACAAAGCACAGCCTCAGCACCACCCCCAGCCAGGAAAGGAACTGGACAATAATTCAGGTTGTAGAAGAAGAACATGAAGAAGAAAGAAGGAGGGATAAGAGATAAAACCCTAAATCCTCCGTCTTGTCTTCTTTCTTTTCTTCTGCTTTCTAAACTAACTTTTTCACCCAGTGAATTAAGAAAGCTCTCTAATCTACACACACTTTTAGCTTTTTGTATCTAACTTTAACAGCTGTTTTCATGTATCACCATGAAAACATGCTCATGAATTTCATATTATATGAAATTTGGTGTTTTTCTGGATCTTAAAAGTATCAGAAACAAGGGCACACACTCTGTATGCCAGACTCCAACACTTAACCAGGCAGTGACAGAAATCAGCACAGGGCCCCTCACAGACAGCATCAGTGTCGCTTTTCCAGCCTCCTCAGGGCTGCTTTGACATTGCCATCAGAGCCTGCAGAGCTTCCCCTGGGCAGTGCCCTGAGCTGGGAGGGCTCTGCAGGGCAGAGCTGAGCCCCCAGGGCTGGGCTGGGTTTGGGCAGTGCTGGCAGTTCTTCTTTTAGGAAGAACCTAAAAGCTGATCCGAGCTCCCTCCCAGCCTGACCCCGCCTTGCTCTCCTGGCTCCTGCTGCTGGAATCCCTCCTCCATCACCAAACCCCAAAGCAATTCCCAGCTCTGCCTCCAACAGCACTGCTCGGCAATCTCAGGAGATCCAAACACTCAGGGACACCTCCCTCACACCAGCAGCTCCCATGGATCCCCCCCAGCCTTTGGTTTGGCCTCAGTGCATTCCCCAGGCTTTCAAGAGTGTTGGCTGAAATGCAGGATGATGATGATGCCACAATAATCTGGGGATTAAAATCTTCCTGTTTTCCTCATGCCAGACAAAATGGGGGTGTGGGGGGAAAATCCTCTTTTGAAGAGGCCCCTCAAGGGATTGAAATGCACACAGCCATTCCAGAGGAGCAGCCACCAACCCTGCATGAGCTCCCAAACCTTCTGCATTCCTGCATTTCCACAGAATCCCAGCAGCTTTGGATTGGGAGGGAATGTAAAGCTCATCCAGGTCCACCCCTGCCATGGGCAGGGACAATTTCCACCATCCCAGGTTGCTCCAAGCCCTGTCCAACCCAGCCCTGGGCACTTCCAGGGACCCAGGGGCAGCCACAGCCTCTCTGGGGCCCCTGTGTAAGGGCCTCCCCAACCTCACAGGGAGAAATTTGTTCTAAAGATCCCATCTAACCCTGCCTCTGGCAGTGGGAAGCCATTCCCTCTTGTCCTGGCACTCCACCCCTTGTAAATAGTTTCTCCAGCTTCCTGCAACTCCTTCAAGCACTTTTAGGTCACAATTAGGTCAAATCTGAGCTTCTCTTCTCCAGGATAATTCTAATTCTCTCAGCTTTTCCTTTTAGGAGAGCTGCTCCATGTCTCTGCTCATCCTGGTGCCTCTCTGAACTCACTCCAACTGCTCCACGTTTTTCCTGTGCAGGGGCAGGGCTGGAAGCAGCTCTGGATGCAAGGTTTCACCTGAGCAGGGCAGAAGGGAATTGGCCAAGGCAAAAGATTCCTGGCACCTGGAATCTCTCACAGGGAGCTGGATGCAGGTCCAGCCTGGGAATGCTGAGAGCCCACCCACCTCAGTGGGAGCATCACCTCAGGCAGCAGGGAGTGAGAAAAGCTTGCAGTTAAAGCCAGTGAGGTGGGTGAGTTTTTGAGCTCTTCTGCTTCTAAACATTCTCACTGGACTCTGCCTTCCCCACATTTTATGGCACAGGGACCAGTGTGGAGACAACCCCTGTCCACATCCCAATAAATCCCTGGAAGCAACGCTCCTGTGAGGAATCTGTGCTCTGTCATCCACAACTCTTCCATCCCTTCCATCCCCAACTCCAGCACTTTAACAGCCTGAGGGAAGCAGCAGCACAAGCAGGTCAAAGCTCCACAGGGATGTGAGTGGCTGCTCTGGGGATTATCCCCTGGCACAGGCAGCAGGATGTGCTGGGATGAGGGAGGGATCCAGTGCAGGGCCTGGAGCACTGCAGCCACCTTCTGCTGGGCCAGGGCACAGCTCACAGCCCCAAATTAACTCCATGGAGTCTTTCTCCAGCTTAAAAACACTTTGAAAAAGTGAAGATGTTCTCAGAGGTAACCCAAATGCAGCAGCTGAAAGAGAAGAATCATGGAATATCCTGAAAGGGACCCACAAGATCACCAAGTCCATCTCCTGGCCTTGAACAGGACATCCCAAAATCCCATCACGTTCCTGGGAGCATTATCCAAACACTCCTTGGGCTCTGGCAGGGTTGTGGATGTGACCACTGCCCTGAGGAGCTGTTCAAGTGCTCAACTGGGAGAAGAACCTTTTCCCACAATCCAGTATAAAACCTTCCCTGACACAGCTCCAGCTGCTCCTTCAGCACGGGAGACAAAGAGAAAAACCTCCCCCTGCCTGTTTTAATTCCCTAGAGTTTGGGACTGGGCAACCAGGAGGCAGAGCCACTCACCCATCCTTCTTCTCGGGCTTGGGAGCGGCGTTGGGACAACGCTTCCCGTTCTTTGTGGACACATAGCTGCACTGTTTGAAGGGAGCATTCCTGTCCTCGAGGATGTGCTTGATGCAGAATTCCTGCCCTTCCAGGCGGGGCTGGGAGCAGGGCCGGGGGGCGAAGGCACAGCCCAAGGGCTCCTGCGGCCGTGGCACCGGGGTCAGGCGGCCTCGGCTGGTCGGCAACACGTGAATCCGGATCCTGTTCATTCCCACGCTGCAGAAGGGATGCAGAGCAAGAAAAGGGAATGGAATAAAATGCTGGTAAAATAAAAAGTAGCAGCGGGAAAGAAGTTGTATAAAAGCCTGACCCCTTCAGCAGAAAACGAGGCTTCTTCTATGGAGGTAATTCCCAATAATGTCCGAGGGAACTTTTAGCCCTGCAGAAATGTGTGGGGGATCCTCTTCTCCCAGTGCACCTCCAGTGCATCTCCTCAGTGTTCCCAGTGCCTATCGCCTCTATCCCGACCTACCCCGGTGACTCGTCCTGCCCCGTTACCGGTGTCCATCCACGCCTCCACACCGGCACATCCCCATCCGGCCTCAGCCACCGTCTATCCCGGTCCATCCCAGCCCCTCTCCCGGTGCCCATCCTGATCTACCCCCGTCTCTATCCCGGTCCATCCCAGCCCTTCTCCCGGTGCCCATCCCGGTCTATCCCCGCTCTATCCCGGTGCCCATCCCGGTCTGTCCCAGCCTCTATCCCGGTCCATCCCAGCCCCTCTCCCGGTGCCCATCCCGGCCCCTCTCCCGGTGCCCATCCCGGTCCATCCAGCCCCTGTCCCGGTGCCCATCTCGGTCTGTCCCCGCTCTATCCCGGCCCCTCTCCCGCTGCCCATCCCGGTCTATCCTGGCCCCTCTCCCGTTGCCCATCCCGGTCTATCCCGGCCCCTCTCCCGTTGCCCATCCCGGTCTATCCTGGCCCCTCTCCCGGTGCCCATCCCGGTCTGTCCAGGCGCCCCCCGCCCGCGCACGTGCTCTGCCGCCGCGCTCCCGCGCATGCGCGCTGCCGCCGCCCCTGCGCCGCCATTTTGTCCGCGGGCGGCGGGCGTGAGGGGCGCCCCTGAGGGGCTCCCAGACAGCGCTGCCGGAGCGGAGAGCGGGAGGAAAGCCGCCTCCGGGACGGTTCAGGATGAAGGAGCCCTGGAGAAGCACTCGGGCGCCGCGATAAGGAGCAAACCGGGCCCCATTGCGAGCAAGCGCCGCCGCCGCCATCTTACCTCTCTGCCGCCGCGGCCTCCGCGCTGCCGCGCCGTGCGCCCGCCCCGCCACCTCAGTGGCCCGCCCACCAGCCAATCAGCGGCGAGCATGGGGGCGTTCCCGCGCGCAATTGACTGAGCCCGCAGTCACTCACGCTGGGAGCGACCACGCCCTCCTGAGGTCACGTGGGGGCAGCACGGCGGGAACGCGGCACGTGGGCGCGGCGGGACCGGGGCGGGTTCCGGGCCAGGACCGGCGGCAGGGGAGGGGCGAGGGCTCCGGGCCAGGACACCGGGGGAGGGGGCCCTGGAACCCGACCCGGAGTGGGGGGGACCCGGAACAGGGCACTTGAGGTGGGGGCGAGTCCCGGGGATTGGAGGGATAGAATTCCCGGCCCCGAAATCCGGGGGAAGTGAGCCGGGACTGGGCGGGGGCTTGGGCTCTGGGTGAGGAGACGCTCGAGGTAGGGCCGGCTTCGTCCCAGAGCACCACCATGAACCCCCCTGGCATCACTCGGTCCCCTCCCGGTTCCGAGCCAGCCACGAACCGACAGTGCTCCCCACAGGGAAGGGCAGAGCCTCGACATCCCGGGAGGAGCTGCCTCCAAGAGGGGCTCCAGAAGGGAAGGGAAACAAGGGATGGGCCTTGCCCAGAGCCTGAAATCTACGAATTGGTCCCAAAACTGGACCAAATCTGTCCCCACATCCTTGGAGGGGGTTTGGCAGCAGCAATTCCTCCCAAAAACAAGCTCGACGTGGAACAAGAGTGTCCCAAAACCATCCAGAGACCACCCATTTATTGAAGGTCAGAAAAGTCAAGCCTAAGAAGAAAGGAAATAGGGCCTTCCCAAATATTCAACCCAAACCATGGCAGGCACTGGACTGAGGTTCCAGAAGCTGCTTCCAGCTAAGCTGGGAACAGCCAAGAGCCAAAGTGATTCCCTGAAGAGCTGCCCTGGGCATGGTGCCTACAGGACCAGCCTGGAACTTTCTCATCCCACATCCCACAGGGAGTGCACCCCCCGAGATCCCCCACACCCCCAGGGTTTCCAGCGGAAATCCCAGGATCTGCAGGAGCAAGGAATGGAGACCAGATCCCAAACCAGAACAGGTGCAGGGGCAAGAAAACAGGACCCATGTGAGGGAGAACAGCTCCCATCACCTGGGATTCCCTCAGCCCCCCAAATCCCTCCAATCCCCCCAAAACCTCTTGAACATCAACATCTCCCCAAAGCCCTCCGGGATCTTCCACAGCCCCTCGGAATTAAAAGGAACCAAACCACCAAGATATAAGTTAATGCTTAAATTATTTGTAAAACATCTTAAATTTTCTGTGACATATTTTAAATATCCCCCATGTTCCCCAGAGGGGGGGTCAAAGCCCAACACTAACTGGGAGCCTATGGGGGAAAGGGAGGAATAGAGAAAGGGTTCCTTATCCTTTCACAGCTTTAACAACTAAATATCAATAATAAAAGTTATATTATAATAAAATAAGTTCTTCGTGAGGCAGTGGAGATCAAAAAGCCCTTAGAAAAGCCCCGCAGGTTTGGGCTCGGGCTCTGGACTCAGTAGTAAAAATGGGGTTATTTGGGGAGGGGAGGCAGCGGTGGGGGCGGTTCCGAGGGCAGGGGGGGCGGTCGGGGCTTGTCCGTGTTGGTGGCAGCTCTGGAGCTGCTGGAAGCCCGGGGGTTCAGGAGCTCGAACGAGTGGTGGAACTCGAAGGCGGGGGGCTGTGTGGGCTGCATGCCCTGCGCGCTCAGCAGCGAGTGCAGCATGTTCACCGTGTCCTGATAGTCACTGGCCTGGCTGACGTTGTGCCCGTTGGCCCCCGAAGGCCCCTTGTCCGATTTGTGGCCGCTCCGGGCTTTGCCGGGCTGGGATAAATCCGAGCTGTGCCCAGGGAGGTGGGCAGCCCCGGGAAGGTGGGCGTATGGGAACGGCACTCCGGGGCCTTTGGAGACTTTGCCCACCTTGGGCTGGTGCTCGTGGGGCATGGCCGGGGGCTCCTCGGGCAGGGGTCTCTTGCGGGTGGGGGCAAGAGGCCCGTAGCCCTTGTGGGGGGTGGCAGCGGCACCGGCTTGGGCGCCGTGTTTGGAGTCCCCCGGGCGCTTGGCCGCGGTGCTGGGGCCGGCGCCGAGCTGGGCGTGCAAGTGTTTGTGCGAGTGGTGGTTGTGGTGGTGGTGGTGGTGGTTGGACGAGTGGCCCTTGTGCTTCTCTTTGTACTCCCGGCTCTTCCCGCCGCTCTCGTCCGCGGAGCCGTGTCTGTCTCCGGGACCCGGCACCTTGATCCGCATCTTGATCTCCTCCTGCTTGGAGGGGATCGGCCTCTCCGCGCCTCCCGCCACCGCCGGGATCCTCATCTTGAGAGCCTTGTCGCCCTTGTCGGCGCCGGGCGGGCGCTCGGGGTTCTCCGGGCCCGCGATGGGGATTTTCAGGACGATTGGGGAAGGGTTGCTGTCCTGCTGCCCTTCCCTCTCCCGCTGCTGCTGCACCAGGAGGTTCTGTGCGGCGTAGGCGTACTGGGAGCGCACGTTTGCTTCCATGTTTTCCAGCTGCCGCTTCTGTGCCGCCAGCTCCTCGGCGTGCTTGGCCCGGTATTCCTTGAGGGACACCTTGGCCGAGGGTGTGTTCTTGGTGCTCTGCTTGGGGTAGGCAGCACCATCCTGCTGCGGGTGCTCAGCAGCCGACGTGCTCTCGCTAGTCCTGTGGATATCCAGCTTGGCCGGGGGATGCCAGTGATCCGCCTGGGATGGATCCGCAGCGCTCGGCTCCCCGGGGGAATCGGCTGCGGCCGGGAGCGCCGGCCCCGCTCCGGCGGTGGAGGATGTGGACATGCTCATGAGCCCAGCGATGTTCATGTCCGAGCTGTTGTTCCTGGAGATCATGTTGAGGATTGTCTGCTCTGACAGGCTCTCGTCGTCGCCGTGGTCGTCGGTTTTGGATTTCCTGGCTGCTTGAGAGGCCTGGAATTAAACAAATCGGCGTGTCTTTACTTGGGGTGTCGCTGGAGCTGGTTTAATCCAAGCAGCTCACCAGGACAGTGCAAGATCTTCTTTAAAGACAGATCCACTTTGCTTCCATCCCTCCCTCTGGGAAAATTCCCAACCCCTGGAAGCAGGGCTGCTAATGCAGCTGGAAAACCAAAGTTCTGTACAAGTTAATTCACAACAGACGAACCTGAGCACCACAAGCACCACAGCATCCCAATTCCACACAACTCCCTCCCTTGCTGTCCTGCACTGGGATTCCCAAAGGAATCACAGCCCGTGTCCAAGCTCCTTACCCGCCAGTTCCGGATCCGTTTCAGTCGGCTGGGAGTTTTCTCCAGGATTTGCAGGAATTCATGAGTCAGTTCTACAGAGGAGACACAAACCCAGGCGGGAGGGTCAGAGCAGCCCCAGTCCATCAGCACAACCCCCTCATCTGACAGATGGAGCTACTGGTGGGATGGAGCTGTGCCAGGAGGGGAATTCTGACAACTGCAATCACTGACCCATTCAAACTCATTTCTCTGTGGTGCTACAGAAGCTGCTGCTGCTGCCCTGGAAAACCTCAGCAAGCCCTGAACTCCTGGAGCCCGTGAGGTGGTGTTGGAACATCAGACCCAGGACTAGCGATGCCAAAATCATTTAAGAGCCTTTTTTTGCAGGGAAAAAAACCTCGCTCCCAAACTTACCATCTAAGAGCTCCAGAGTTACAGTGCCATCAACGTATTCCCACCAGTGCTTCCCGTCCGTGGAGACTGGGATCTCCCAGTTGGACCACTTACAGGCCAGGTGGATACAGACGCAGGCCACAACGGGCGGGGTGTACTGCAGGCTGAAGGTGGTCAGGTGCAGGCTGACGTCACCGGGAGAGAAAACAAAAAGCCATCAACTCCCACGCCTGAGCTGCAGATCCACGCGGGACATGGGGGGAACGTGGCCCTCTGGACCTTCCCAGAACGACCCTCGGGCACAGCCAGCTCCATCCTGCTCCAGCACAGCGGGGCTCCGCTTGTTCGGGCCTGCTTTGCTACGGGGGATTTGGGTTTTCCACCACCACGTTTTGTTCACAGCTTTTATTACAGAGGTAATTTGGGAGCTTCTCTGAGAGGGAAAGTCATTGGGGACCTGCCGGCCCCACCTGTGCTCTGAGGAGAAACTCATCCCTGGTTTGCTACAGGGAATTTGGGTTCTCCTCCAAAGGAGGAAAATCAGTGCTGAGGTCACCTGCCAGCCTCTGCTCTGAGCAGAAACTCATCCTTGTTTTACTACAGGAAATTTGCCATCTCCTCCACCAATTTCCCTGTTTATCCCTGTTTTGATGCAGGAAATTTGGGATTCCCCTTCAAGGGAGAAAGTCACTGGGGACCAGCCCCACCTCTGCTCTTGAAGAGAAATTTGTATGTTTTTTTTGCTCATCCCTGTTTTGCTACAGGGAAGTTGGGATTTCCTCAATCTCTGCTCATTCTTGGTTTGCTACAGGAAATTTGGGATCTCCTTCACCAGTTTCCTTGTTCATCCCTGTTTTGCTACAGAAAATTTGGGATGTCCAGGGATGAAAGTCAGTCCTGGGGTCACCTGCCAGCCCCACCTCTGCTCTGGGGAGAAACTTCCAAGCACAACTCCTGGATGGCATTCAAGGAGCAAAGCTGCCTTTTTCAGCTTTAGCAAGGTCTGCTCACTCCCAGGGGATTTTTAGGAAGACACTTCATGTTGGAGTCACTCAGGAGAACCTGAGCCAGGTAACCTATCAAATATTTTTATTAATAAATGGATTTTCCACGTGGCCATGAGTGCTGGGAAGCGTGGGCAGCACCAGGACCAGGAGAACTGAGGGACTACGAGGATCCTACAGGAACACCAGAGCTGAAGGAAACACAGAAGCAAGTCCTGAGTGTGGGATTTGAATGTGGGTCCTGAATTCCTTTGGGAATTCTGCCACCGAGCCCCCACACGGCACCATCTCCTCACCACCCCACTCAACGTTTTTTCATCAGTAAAAAGTGGAGAGGCTGAAGTTTGGCATCTACAGCAAAAAATCCTCAAGTTTTGTGGACACTGGGTTTATCCAGAGAAGTCAAACCCAGGAAAATCAGAGCCTTGGCAGAGCAAACTCGAGGACAACAAAAAGCCCCAGAACAATGCCAGAACGAAACCAAAGGGAACACAAGGATAAATCCAGCTCATCCCAGAACTTGCTCTCTTCAAGCAAAACTGAGGCTCTTCTTCACACTTTCTGCCTGGATTTCCCTCAATTACAGCCTTAACTCCTAATCCCAGGGCTTTGAAATTCTTGCTGCAGGGATAAAACAGGTTTCAGGGCTTTGTTTACCCAAACATCACCAACACCACATTCCTGAGGCCGGAAATCCACGGGGCGCCCTTTGGAGCCTGAAACACCTTCAACAAACAGTGAAGGTGAGCAGGGAACACCTCCCAGGTGGAAAAGGGAAACCACGTGCCCAGACATTCCCAGGCAGGGCTTGGAGGCATCTCTAGCCCTGCAGCTTCACCTGGCACCTAAAACCACTTCTCCCTCCTTCACTTCCCAAAAACTCGGTGTTTTCCACGTCCAGAATTTTGTCTGTTCCAAACATTAACTCCATGGTTTGTCTGAAGATGATAATCCAGGAAATTAACTTCAAAAATAATCCCAACAAAAGTGCTGGCATCAGGCTGGCAGTGAAAATTTAGGGACAAAACAAATCAGGGAAAGTATCTAGGGCTGATTTTTCATTTCCAGAGAAAATTTAACGACAAAACAAGCCAAACTAAGAACTTAGGGCTTATTTTTCTTCCCAAGGGAAACTTAGGGGCAAAACAACCCATACAAAAAACTTGGGGTTGATTTTCTTCATTTATGCCCCAAATCAGCCTTTTTTAGGGTACAAACCATATTTATGGACAATTTGCACAGCACCTTACTGAGTGAAAACTCTCCAACACCCAGGAATAAGCAAGGAAAAATTTATATATTAATTTCCCCTCCATCTTTTTGGTTTGTTTGTTTTTTTTTTTAAATTTCTCAACTAAATTCTCATCAAATAAGCAGTAAAGCTCCTGAGTATCCTATCTACCTTATTTTCCAGCTCATTTTACCCAGCAGCTGGCAGGAAAAGTGGCTGGAACCCTTTCTTAAGGCTCTTCCTGCAGGATTCCCAGTTCCTTCCAGACTGAGCGATGCCCTTGGGGCCACAGGCAGCAGATAAATTATCAATCAATTATAAAATTATAGAATTATAAAATAATAACCTGTTTGTAGCCATGAAATAGGAAGTTTGAGCCAAGTCCTTGCTGGCTGCAAGAAAAAAAAAGGAAAAAAACAGGTGTTATTTTCATATTACCATATTTTAGTGCAAGGACCATGGGCCACCCACAAATTGACCAGCAGGCCACAGCCACAAGGATTTAGGGAACTGCTGTTCACTGAGAGCTTTGTGTGGTTCAGAAGAGCCAGAACCATCTAAAACTGCTGCTGTTTTGAGAATCAGAGGGATGGATCAGCTCTCCTGGGAGGAAAAGCTGGGAGAATTGGGATTGTTCAGCCTGGAGAAGGCTCTGGGGTGACCCTGTTGTGGCCTTTCAGGTTCCAAAAGAGCTGAAGTGGGACTCTGGATGGGACCTGGAGTCAAGGGGGAATGGTTTTTCACCTGGAAAAGGTGAGATTAAGACGGGATATTCCTCCCTGTGAGGGTGGCCCTGATTGTCCAGAGAAGCTGTGGCTGCCCCATCCCTAAAAGTGTCCCAGGCCAGGTTGGAACAACTTGGGCAAGTGGAAATTGTCCTTTTCCTCCCAATCCAACTCATCCCAGGGTTCTGGGAAGCTCTGGAGCAATCCCAGCTGGACACTCCCCCTTATTTTCCTCCCAATTCCCTCTCACCTCGGACAAGCTGGGTGCACTTCACCACATGGGTGTGAGGATGGTCAATAGTGATCTCAAACCCTGCAAGGACACAGACAAAGGACCATCAGAACCAGCAGCACAGCCTTGGGTCCGTGTTTCCTGCACCCCTTCCCTCCTACAGCCCTGCTTGGAGCCAGGCAGGAATAGAGGAGCCCGTTTTTCCTGTATCCAGAAGCCTCAAGTTCTCCAGCTACAAACCCAGATGGTCTCTGGTGCTGCCAGACCTCCCAGCTTCTGAAAGGCCTCACTGGAAACAAAACAACTATTAAGGATTTTAAAAATAGCAGGACAAAGCCTCTTGAAGCAGCTGGGAGGAAGGCGAAGACAATGGCATCTGCTCCAAGGAATTTCTCTCACCCAAAAAGCTGAGAGGAAGCAGATTGTTTTCCCTTTGAATGGGCCTAAAGCATTGAGAACAACTGAGTTTAATCCTCGCTCCCTCTTCCTCCTCAGTTTGGGAATTATGTTTGAAAGGGGAAAAAAAGAATTCCAATTGGTCCATGTGCACAGCAGATCTGCAGAATGTTCTGGGAGAACTGGGATCTTTAAAAAGGCCTCTGGAGAACTGAGCAGTTGCAGAACTGGGCTTGGTTTAGCCACAGGCTTGTGGTCCATGACACCTCTGCCTCTACTGAAGGAGGGACACGGGGTGTCTGCTCTGAATCCAGTCAGGAATAACAAATCCTGCTCTTTTGGAGGGAAAATCTACCTACAAACTGCCTCTGAAACAGAACATTTGTTAGTGAACAGAACTTTTAACAGTACATTTGATAAAGAAACAGGGGACCAGCTCCACCAGCCACAGCCCTACGTGGAGACTCCTACTTCCAAAAACACCCAGAAACTGTTCCTGGTTTGTTGAGTTCTGGGGATTTTTTCCCCATTTAATTATTTGATTAAAATATTCACTTTTAACCCATTTTTTAAGACATCTCTCAGTACAAACTGCTTCCTGCAACAGAACTGGAGCATTATAGCCTGGAATTCGATGGTCTTTAAGGTCCCTTGAAACCCAAACCATTCCATGATTCTATGACTGAGCCAGAAAGCACAACCCAGGACAAGGGCAGGTGTCCAAGCAGCACAAATCCTGGTTTTCTTAGGAAAAAAACAAAACCAAAGAGACCAACCACACTTAAATCTCTCAGCACTGAGCCTGGCACAAGTTACACCTGAAAAACTGATGTTAAAACAGGAGTCGGACTGAAAAACAGGGTTTGTTGTGTGGACTCTGTGGAAGGAGTGAGGCTGTCCAGCCTGTGGAATTCTCCTGGCTCTGGGATTGGTGTGGCAGTCCGGCCGCTTCGAGGAACTTACCCAGGGTCTGTAGGATTATGCTCTCTAGAATGACCAGGTCTTGGGCTTGTTGCAGGTAAGCCTGGGGTTGAGAGGACAGGCAGGTTACTCACGGAGAGGCACTCGGATCAAGCCTGCACATTCCTAACACCCTTCTCTCCGGGGCAAAAATGGGAATCTCCCTGCTGGGGGGACTGGCACAGATTCCCTGGAAGTGCTCAAGGCCAGGCTGGATGGAGCTCAGAGCGAGCTGGGCTAGTGGAAAATGTCCCTGCCTATGGCAGGTGGGTGGAATGGGATGGGATTTAAGATCCTTCCAACCCAAACCATCTGGAGATTCTAAGAAAGAGGGATCAGAGTTTTTTGGGGGGCCCTGGGTGCTGGTCTCCCACACTCCAGGGGTGGCATACGAGCAGTGCGGGAATCAGCTGCTTTTCCTGACTTTTTTAAAATTTTTTATAAGTTTTCCTGGAAAAAGCTGCCCCTTCCAGCAGGACTCGCTGCTCAGCTCCAGCTAAAAGGGGCTGTCTGGAGAGATGAGGGATCAGCAATGTTTTTAACCCACTGAGACAGGAGTTGGGACAAACTGCTCCCACAGTGGAGCTCCTCTGCTCCACACCTGCATCCACACCCTCCTCAGCAGCACTCCAGGGACACTGGCACACCTGGATCCAGGTGAGCAGCAGAGGAGAAAAGGCTTTGTACAGAGCAGGGAAGCCCAAATCTCTCTGTAGCAGGAGAGGTTGGATTGAGAAGCTGCCCCTGAGCACCTCGGGAGGGTCGAGGAGCCGCCGGAGCCACGCGATTCCGGATGCCATTCCCGCTCCTCGGGAGCATCCTCCAGCGCTCACAGCACATCCCAAGGCTCTGTCCCCACACTTACCTCACTCTTGGTGTCCAGCAGAGGCTCCTGGGGGTGCAGACAGGCATGTGCCACCTTGATGACATGCTCCAGCTTCCGGGGCTGCTCCTCCACCTTGGCTGCCAGGAAAAGCGCCGCAGGCACCACCGACTGTGGAGGAAAACACTCCGTTTGCTTAAAGAGCACTAAATTCAAGATTACAGCAAATAGATCACATGGATTCTCAATATTCCTTCAGGGAATGAAGGCTGTTCAAGTCTGGCCACCACCAGGAGAGAGAAAAGGATTCATCTCCCTTCCCAAACCTCTTCCAAGGTGAGTCCCTGGCCCAGGCAGCAGCAGGAGTGGATTTGGGGGGTTCCCAGCGCCCCCCACCCCCCAGATCCCAGCACTTACATTCCTGTGGAACTGGGTGAAGGACTGCACCATGTAGAAGCGATGCATGTACACGATGGCTGTATTGATGGTGAGCTGAGAGCTGGGAACAGCGTTAAGGGAAAGCACAGAGACCCCTGGGCATGCCCAGGGGGGCCACTGGAGCAGACCCCACACACCAACAGCACCAGGATGGGACAGGCTCTCCTCATTCCCAGGGTAAGCCTTCCCTGCATCCCAGCACAGCTCTGCCCACTCCTGAAACAGGCTCTCCTCAATCCCAAAGCAGGCTTGGCGCTCCCCATTGCCAAGCTGAGCCTTCCCAACAGCCCAGGAGAGCTCTCCCTCCTCCCAAAATGGGGTCTTCTTGATCCCAAACAGGCTCAGCTCTCCCTACTCTCTGGACGGTCCTTCCTGATAATCTGGCACAGCTCTCCCTGCTCCTGAAATCGTCTTTGGGATCTCCTTGGTTCTAAAATAGGTTCAGCTTTCCTAGACACTCGTGGATCGAGCCTTACCGAGCCTTCACAACACGCCAGTACAGCTTTTCCCACTCCCCTAACCGGATTTCCTCAATCCCAAAACGGGCTCGACTGTCCCCGCTCCTAAGCCAGGCCTGCCCAACACACCAGCACAGCTTTCCCTGCTCGTGAAACGGGATTTCTGCGATCTCGAAAGCGGCTCGGCTCCCCCTGCTCCCGGTCTGGCCGTGTCTTCCCTTCGCCGCATCCCGGCACTGCCTTCCCCGCTCCCGAAATCTCCCCGATCCCAAAACGGGCTCGGCGCACCCGGGACGGGCCTGCCGCTCCCCTCCAAGCACTCCGGCACAGCTCTCCCCACTCCCGGGCCAGCCAAACCTTCCCAAGCCTTTCCAAGACGCCAGCACAGCTTTCCCTAAGCCCGAAATGGGATTTCCCGAAACAAAAACGAGCTCGGCTTTGCCCGCTCCGAGAGCCGGCTCGGGCCTTCCCATCACCCCAGCACTGATCTCCCCGTCCCGGGCTCTCCTCGATCCCCGCAAGACTCGGCTCTCCCCGCACTCGCTCCCGGCTCTCCCCGTACCGCTCCCGGCTCTCCCCTCACCCGCTCCCGGCTCTCCCCTCACCCGGCTCTCCCCGCCCCGCCCCACTCCCACCCGCGGCCTAGCGCGGCCTAGCGCGGCCGGATACACGTTGAGGCGCTGCCCCATGTCTTGCAGCAGGTTGGCCGCCTGCTGGCGGTACGAGAGCTCCTTGTCGGGGTCCAGACCGGCGCGACGGGATGGGCTCCGTTCCAGCTGCTCGCGGCTGAAGTACCAGCGGCGCCCGGGCCCGGCGCCGCCGCCGCCCGCTGAGGCCTCCATGGCGGCTCTGCGCCCGCGCGGGGGACGCGGCGTGCGCACGCAACGCGGCGACGCGCTGACGTCAAGCGTCGGGTGGGCGGGCGCGGGGGGAGCCGTTAGAGGTGCGAGCGTTCCAAAGCCGGGAGGGACCGTTGAGGGGGCGGGGACTGAGAGATGCCCCGCCCCTCATGGCCAGGCCACGCCCCGCCCCTCATGGCCAGGCCACGCCCCTCCCGTGAGGCGCTGCCCGCGTTCTCCCTCACGCCGTGAGGGGTTCGGATTTCAGCGGGTCCCGCTACACCCCCGCATCCCGGGGCGGTCCCGGTGGCCCTACCACCGGCTTCTCAGCTCCCCCGTACCGGGACTTCTACGCACTGACAGCCGGGGACCCCCGGGAAACCGGTGTGTCCCTCCACCCCGAGACCTCATTGTATCACCCCCCCCGGGACTCCGGTATGTTCCCCCCCCACCCCGGGACCCTGAGGTAGCGGGATTTGATTTCCCCACCCCTCCAAGATCCGGTTTTACCGGGGTCCCGCAGCCCCTCGCACCTCGAGACGTTGCCTGTACTCCCCAACCGACTTCTCACCCCCCTTCCCTCACCGGGATCCCCTCGCACCGGGACTTGGCTGTGCTCCCCTTCCGGGACCCCTCATCACCGGGATCCCGGTGCTTTTTCCCCCCTGGGATGCCGGCCCCCTCCCAATCGGGATCCCCGCAAGCCCCTCCGGCCGCCCTCCGCCCCACAGGCCAGGCCACACCTCGTATCCAAAGTGTTTTATATATAATTTATCTGTACACACGAAGGACAAAGTACCTCAGGTCTGCGCTGGGGTGAGGGAGCCAGCGCCCCCCACACTCCCCCGGGCTGAACCCCCCCCCCCCAAAACTGCTTCAAAAAAAAAAAAAAAAGAAAAGAAAAAAAAAAAAAGTCACTTCATTAGGTTTTTTTTTGCATTTAAAAGGGGGAGGATCTGCCCCCCCTCCCCGCCACAGCCGCCCCGGAGGGAGCTGGGACCCCCGGGGGGTGAGGGGGCTGCGGAGATGCTGGGCCTGCTCCCCACCCCCCGCAGGCGGCACTTCAATTTGGCACATGGAGGGGGCTGGGGACCCCCCTGCCCCCAAAACCCCCTGCAGTCCCTTTCCTGGGGGGGCCCCATCTCCCCTCTTTGGCACATGGGGGGTTTCAGCAAAGGGATGGGGGTTACCATGACCCCCCCCCCAAAAAAAAACACCCCGGTGCAGGGCTGGGAAACACCCCCTAAAACACCCCTGGAGGGAGGGCACAGGGTTACATCCCCACACCCCCCCAACCACCTCCCTTGTGTCCATTTCTCCCTTTTCTTTAAAATATGTGGATTTGGGGATTTTTCCTTTTTTTTTTTTCTCTTGCCTGAGCTTGGCACAGGCTGGGGGAGTCCCCGGCGTGGGGGGACACCATGGGGACCCCCCTAACTGCCTCCAGGGCCCGCATTGAGGAAGTAGGTGGTCATCTCCCCCTTGCCCTTGACCTTGACCAGCCCCCGGCACTCCAACACGTAGCCCTTGGCTGCCAACACCTGGTACAGGTCTGTTGTCACCTGGAGGGAGGACACGGGGGTGAGGGGGGTCCTTGGGGGTCTCTGGGCAAGCGTCCTGTGCCACTCCCACCCCTGACTGACCTGGATGCGGTCGGGGACCCCGGTGCTGTCCATGCGGCTCGAGACATTGACGGTGTTGCCCCAAATGTCGTACTGGGGTTTGCGAGCCCCAATGACCCCTGCGACCACTGGGCCCATGTTGAGGCCTGGGGGGACACGGCTGAGAGTCAGGAATGACCCCCACACTCAGGGAAATGTGGGGAAGGAAGGGGAAAAGGGGAAAAGAGGAGTGATGGGGGAAAGAAGGGGTGGGGAGGTAAGATTGGAAAAGGAGAGAGTGACAAGGAAAAGATGAGTGTGAAGGGGGAAAAAGGGGAGGTGAGAGGGGAAAAGGGGGTGGGAAAAGGGGAAAAGAGGGGGAAGGGGGGAGAAGAAGGGGTAGGGGGGTGAGATTGGAAAAGGAGGGAGTGACAGGAAAAAGAGGGGTGTGAAGGGGGAAAAAGGTGGGGAGAGGGGAAAGGGGAGGTGAGAGGGGAAAAGGAAGGGGTGAGGGGAGAAAGGGGGTACAAGAGGGGGAAAAGGGCAGGAGGGGAGAAAAAGGGGTGTGAGAGGAAAATGGGGTATGAAAGGGAAAAAGAAGAGGTGATTGGGAAAGGAGGAAGTGAGAAAGGATAAAGGGGTGCAAGAGCCAGCAACAACAGCATAGGATGGCTGCTGTGCAAAGGATGTGCAAAGGGTGTGTAAAGGGTGTGCAAGGACTCACCAATCTTCATCTGGAAGTTGTTGAAGGAGTGCTCATTGATGTACTTCATCTGCTCCATGAGGTGCATGGCGTAGTCGGCCAGTGCTGAGATGTGGCTCCGGCCCTCACGGTCGTAGGTGGCTGCGTTCAGCCCCGATGCCGCCATGTAGGTGCTGCCAATGGTCTTGATCTTCTCCAGCTGCCGGTACTTCTGCTCACTGATGATCTGGGGGACAGGGTGGAGTCACCCCCACAGCACCTCGACAGGGTGATGGGTACCCCAAATCCTGCACCCCATCCTGTGGCTCCATGGATGCTGTTCCACGGCTTTTGCAGCACCTCCCGCACTGTGGCTCCACAAATGCTGCTCCACAGCCTCTCCAGTACCCCACGACCACATCCCCTGCACCCCACCCTCCCCCATGGTGTTCCACAACCTCTCCAACACCCCCTGCACACCATCTGCTGCACCCTGTCCCTCCTGCACCCTGTCCCCATGGTGCTCTGCAGGCTCTCCATACCTTGTGCATCCACCTCACTCATGGTCCTCCACAGCATCTCCCACAACCCGTGTCTGTGTTCCCTGCACCCCATCCTCATCCATGGTGCTCCACACCTTCTCCAGCACTCCATGCACACCATCTCCTGCACCCTGTCCCCAACCCTGGTGTTCCACAGCCTCTCCAACACCCCATCTTCCTGCACCTCATCCTTGTGCACCCTATCCACAGCCTGTCCAGCATGCCCTGCACCCATTCCTGTGGCTCCATGACAGCTGCTCCATAGCTTCTCCAGGGATGGAGTGCATCCTGTGCCTCATCCCCACTGCTCCACTGCCTTTCCAGCACCCCATAACCCCACCCACTGCACTCCATCCCTGTGCACTGCGCCTCCAGGCACCCCCTCCCCTCTCCCCTTCTCCGCCCCAGCACCTCATCGAAGTCGGCAATGATCTCATTGAGCAGCCGCAGACACTCCACGCCCTCATTGTTGGCCTCCAGCTCCACGTAGAACTCGGAGAAGTTGCTGATGGAGGCGAACATGACGGCCACACACTCGCAGGACTGGTAGTAGAGCTCGTCATTGCGCCGCTCCCGTGCCAGAAAGTGTGCGGCCACGTCCTTGGGCAGGATGTTGTGCAGCAGCCGCCGGTTGTAGGCCTGGAGCTCCTCCATCTCCTCCTTCTCACCCGTTGCCTGTGGGCACAGACTCAGGTGGGAGCTGCCACAGGACCCCACGGCTGCCCCAGCATCAGGGTGGGGAGAGGGGGTTGGTCCCAGCCCCATGGTCACCACAGTCCTGGAGTGCGGGGAAAGGGTCACGCCCAGCCCTGTAGCCACCTTTGTGTCAGGGTGTGGGCAGGGATTGGTCCCTGTCCCATGACTGCCCCGGTTCTGGGATGCAGAGAAGGTCAGTCCTGGTCCCAGCATGCAAGAAAGGGGTTGGTTCCAATCCCACAGTCATCCTAATCCCAGGGAGCAGGGGAAGAGTCAGTTCCTGTCCCATGGTCATCCCAATCCCTGGGAGCAGTGTCAGTCCCAGTCCCACAACCACCTCGGTTCTGGGGTGCTGAGAGGGGTCAGTCTTGTCCCAGAGTGTAGGAAGGGGTCAATACTGTCCCTGTGGTCACCCCAGTCCCAGGGAGCAGGGAGGGGGTCGGTCCCAGTCTCAGGATGCAGGAAAGGGGTTGTTCCCAGCCCCCCACACCTTGGTCATACCTGGAGCTTCCAGAGGAAGTCAAGGCGGGCAGTGGACTCGACCTGCTGGGCGTGCAGGTACAGGGCAAGCGCGAACACGGCCAGGACCACGGGAGTCACGTAGCGCAGGGCCACCTTCCCCTCTGCCGGGCTGCAGGACCCCCAGGAGCCCTGAGGCAGGCTGAGGGACCCGTCCTTGCCCACCCAGGGATCCCAAACTGCACCCAGACCCCAGAGATCCACCCACCCACTCCAGGGACACCAAATCTGCAGTCAGACCCCAAAGTTCCACTCACCCACCCAGGGGAACCCCAAACGTGCACCCAACCCCAAAGATTCACCCACTCACCCAAGGGATCCAAAATCTGCACCCAGGCCCCAGTGACCCATTCAGACCCCCAAGATGCACTCACCTCCTACAGGGACCCCAAACCTGCATCCAGACCCCAAACATTCACATTCCCATCCCAGGGACCCTAAATCTGCACAGTAGACCCCAAAGATCCATTCACCCACCCAAAGGAGCCCCAAATTTGCACCCAGACCTCAAAGCCAAACCAGAGACCCTGAGGCTGTCCCTACCCCCCAGTGCTGCAGCACAGACCCCCAAGGGACTCTCCTGCCCACCCTCGTCCCCCTGCGCCCAGGTCCCCACCAACTCCAGTTTCCCACTCACCACTCTCCCTGGGTCACGTTGAAGGAGGGCCTGTGGGGACAGGAGCCAGGGGTCAGTGGGGTGGGAACAGAGCTCTGAGGTGGGGACCCCTGGGGTCCAAGAGCACTCACAGGGCATTGGCCACGACCAGCAGGTCGGCGTTGTCAAAGAGGGCTGCGTGAGGCCCCTCCACCAGCAGCAGGAATGTGGCCTCGATGCCCACCATGAGCAGCAGCTTCCCAATGCTAGTGATGTGCAGGAAGACGGAGCAGGCGAGCAGGCTCAGCACCACGCTGTAGCTGAAGTACTGGGGAGAGACGTGGTGGGATGCAGTGGCACCCCAGAAACACCAGATGGTACCCAGGAACACCAGATGGCACCCCTGGGATCTTTGCAGCATCCTGGGAACCCCAGATGGCACCCAGGAACTAGGACTGGCATTCCAGGAGCCCCTATAGGACCCTGGGAACCCTGGATAGCACTGGATGGCACCCTGAGAACCCCTGAAGTACCCTGGGAACCCTGGATAGCACCCCTGGAATGCTGGATGGCACCCTGAGAACCCTTGAAGTACCCTGGGAATACTGGATAGCACCTCTGGAATGCTGGATGGCACCCTGAGAACCCCTGAAGTACCCTGGGAATACTGGCAGGCACTCCTGGAAATCCCTGATGGCACCCCAGTGACCTCTGCAGCACACTGGGAGCCCCAGATGGCACCCCAGGAACTCCAGCCCTCATCCCAGGAGCCCAGGATGGAACTCCTGGACAGCAGCCATGGGAACTCTGCAGCATCCCAACAGCCTCTGCAGCACACTGGGAGCCCCAGATGGCACCCCTGGGAACACCACCCAGCACCACAGGACTCCTGAAGCACCCCAAGAACCCCAGGTGGCACCCAGGAACTACGGATGGTACCCCAGGAACCCTGAATGGCACCCTGGGGAACCCTCTGCCACCTCAGGAACACCAGTTGAGACCCCAGGAACTCCTGCAGCACTCCAGGGACCCCAGACAGCATTCCAGGAACTCCTGCAGCACCTTGGGAACACTGGATGGCACCCTTGGGAACCCTGCAGCACCCCTGGAACTCCTGCAGTGCCTCAGGACTCCCAGCACCTCCCCACGCCCACAGGGACCTTGCACCCCTGGGGACACTGTGCCAGCACCCAGCAACCTCAAGGGCTCAGTGCCAGCACCCACTGAGGACCTTGGACCCGAGCGACCTGTGCCAGCACCCCGTGTGTGTGGGGACCCTGTGCTGGCACCCTGCACCCATGGGGACCCAGTGCCAGCACTTTGGGGGACACTGAACCCTCTGGGACCCAGTGCCAGCACTTTGGGGGACACTGAACCCTCTGGGACCCTGTGCCAGCATCCTTAAGGACACAGTGCTGGCAGGGACCCCATTCCAGCACCCTGCACCCTCAGGAACCCTGTGCCAGCATGTTTGGGGACAATGTGCCAGCACTCTGAAGGACACTGCACCCATGGGGACCCCGTGCCAGCACCCTTGGGACAAAATTCCTGCAAAGATCCATGCCAGCATTCCTGGGGACACTACACCCATGGGCACCCTCTACCAGCACCCAGGGAGGACTTGGCACCAGCAGGGACCCCTGTGGGAAGCTGGCCCCGTGCCCTGCAGCAGGTGGTGCCCAGGGCCACTCACCTCGGGGAAGTCACAGGCCAGCCCGTCACCATGGCAGGAGCCCGCAGGGGTGCCCAGGGAGAAGTTGAGGGCGCGGAGCTGGCAGGGCCCCACGGAGCCGGGGGTGACGTTGAGCTCACGGGCGGCGCAGTCCCTCAGGGCCACGCGGCTGCAGGAGAACTGGGGGGACAGAGGGATGAGCCGGTGCCCCGCAGCTCCCCACAGTCCCCCAAAACCCCCCAACTCCCCAGGACCCTACCATGTTGATGAAGGCAGCGGTAAAGACGAGGAGGATGGTGAAGACGGCGATGCCGGTGCTGCGGGCGCGGGACTGGACGATGCCGCGGGAGAGCTGCTGCAGGGTGGTGGGGAAGAGCTGGAGGGGCACCAAGGAGCCTGTCAGGCATGGCTGAGCCCCCCAAAAACCCTCCCAGCCCTCAGGTACTCACAGTGACGCAGGAGTAGATGGCACAGATGAAGAGGATGGCAGCAAGGACGATGAAGATGCTGACGTAGACCCCGAGCATCAGCGAGGAGCTGGGGAGAGGTGGGAGGTGAGTGATGGGGCTGGTGGATCAGAGCTGGTATTTGGGGGGGGCTGCAGCACTTACTGGGGGAACACCACGATCTGGAGGCAGCAGATGAAGCAGAAGACGAGGAGGGTACAGGCCACGTAGCCACCAAAACGGTCATCGACCTTCTTGGAGTACTGAGGAGACAGGGGGAGGTGGGAGGGCTGGATGGATAGAGGGGGGACCCCAGGAACCCCAGGGGGATCCCAGGAGGAGAATGGAGGTGGGACTGAGGGGACACCAGTGAATGACGTGGAGGGGAATGGGGGAAACCTGGGGGGACAGGATGGAGGGAAATGGGAGGACCCCAAGGGATGCAGATGAAGGGGATTGGGGACATCCCAGAGGATGGGATACAGGGGGACAGGGGCAATCCCAAAGGGTGAATGGGGGAACCCCAGGGGATGCAGGAACTGGGATGGAGAGGGGGAGAGCCCAGAGGGTGGGGAAAAGGGGGACAGGACTACCCTGGAGCATGGGATGGAGGGGGATTGGGGGGACTTCAGGAAATCAGGGAATGGGATGCAGGGAGAGGACCCCAGGGGATGGGAGGGGACAGGGGGGACCTCAGAGGATGGAATGGAGGGGATGAGTTTGATGAAACCAGCACAGAGAAGACCCCAAGGGATGGAGGAGAGATGGGAGGACAAAGATGATGACAGGGCCAGGGCAGAGGGGACTTTGAGAGACAGATGGAACAGTGGGTCCAGAGCAAAGGGAACAGAGGGCCCCCAACCTTCTTCTCCAGCTCAGGGGTCTGGAAGGTGAGCAGAAACTTCTTGACGTGGTCCTTGCGGAGCTGGTCAATGCTGCGGGCATCGATGGCCCGGCTCAGGAACTCATCCACCTCGTCCTCAGGGTTGAGGGCCTCCTGGGCACCACGGCTGGGGAATGGAGGGGTCAGGACCCTCCCAGGCTCCCAGCTTTGCCCCAGGGAGGGGCTGGTCATGACCCCCCCCAGCAGCCCAGCATGGGAACACTTACTTGTCCTTGCTGGAGTCATCGATGCCCTGGGAGACACAAGGGAGACAGAGGTGTCAGAGTGGATGGATGGGGGTGACCCTCACGAATGACAAGGACATGGGACATCACTCAGGGCCACCCAGGAAGGGGGACAGAGTTCCAGGGGTAAATGGGGCAGGGGGGGTCCCCAAGGGTTCTTGGCAAGGACAAGAGGTCCCAGGGACCTGGAAAGGGAGCAGGGAGGGGTCTAGGGGGGGATGTCTAACATCAGTGAGGATGGGAGACCCCTGAAGGTGCCCAGGACTGGTGAGAACAAGGAAGATCTCCAAGGTCTGATGAGCACCAGGGGCCACCCAGGAACTCCCTGAGGCCCATGGGCAGCAGAAGGAAGCCACAAGGGTTGTGGGCAGGGCTGGGGAAGCCACCAACAACCACGGAAGGGCAGCGAGTGGCTGATAGCACCATGGTGAGGGTCCCCCGTGCCTGATGCCCTCCCCGGGGCTGCTCACCATCTGCCGGAAGGCCTTGGAGTCCTTGGTGCGGGAGAAGGAGCGCTCGGGCACCCAGCGTGGCACCAGCCCCTCAGTGGAGTTGGCACGAGTGCGCTGCAGCTTGGCCAGGATAGCTTTCTCCTCCTTCTGCAGGGTGACACAGCCATGAGGGGGTGACCCCAATTTTCCTTCACCCCTGCTGCCCTCCAGACGACCCCCAACTCACGCGCTTCTGGCTGCAGCCGACAATGAGGAAGGTCTCGATGTTGTGCTCCTTGAGGTAAGCGTTGCGCTCACCCCCGTGGCCCGGCTCCACCTCATAGTCCCCATTCAGGTACTGCAGCGTTGCCCAGGTGATGTGGATGCGCCTGGGGATGGGGAGATGAAGGTGCTGAGCCCTCCCTGCCCAGCGCCCCCCACCCCAGCCCCCAGCCCAGCTCCCCCATCCCTGCTCACCCGGCTTTGCCTCCCGCTTCCATGTGGTTGGCGAGGGTGACATCGTTGGACCAGACATCGAACTGCCACTTGCGCAGCCCCAGGACGCCGCAGTGAACCCGCCCACTGTGGATGCCCACACGCATGTTCACGTTCACCCCTGTCACCTCACGCACCAGCCTGCGGATGGGACCGGCACCGCGTCACCCCCGGGCACTCCGTGGCACCCCCAGGTGCCAAGAAACCCTTGGCCCTTCAGGATTCCCAGGCACCACAGCACCCCAAGGCACCCCAAAGCACCACTGGAC
Organism: Parus major; assembly: GCF_001522545.3. Classification (NCBI taxonomy): domain Eukaryota; kingdom Metazoa; phylum Chordata; class Aves; order Passeriformes; family Paridae; genus Parus; species Parus major. The sequence continues at coordinate 484,845 of NW_015379263.1, read as the reverse complement.
TCACAGGCACCCGAGGCACCACGGCACACCCACGGTACCCCCAGGCACTGTGACACCCCCAAGTACCCCACGGCACCCTGAGGCACCTCTAGGCACTGTGACCCAGACTGGTACTGGGGATGTGCCAGCACCAGGACTGGGAATCATCCCCCAAGCTGTGGTGGCACCTGGGACTTGCCAAAACTGGTGGGAAAATTACAGCCCTCCCAAGTTGAAGTGGCACCAGGGACACAGCAGTACCAGACACAGCTCCTCAGGGTTGTGGTAGCACCTTGGGACATGCCAGCCCAGGAGATGGGCGCTGGGGACACACCAGGGCTGGATGCAGCCCCCCAAACTGTGGTGGCACCTGAGACGTACCAGCCCAGAGGATGAGCACAGCAGGGCCAGGTGCAGCCCCCCAAACTGTGGTGGCACTGGGGACAGGCACAGCCCCCAGCTCTGCCCTACTCACGAGATGGCCTCGATCATGTCAACGCCCATCTCCACACAGCAGTGAGCGTGGTCCCCGCGCGCCTCCGGCAGCCCTGACACGCAGTAGTAGCAGTCCCCCAGGATCTTGATGCGCAGGCAGTGGTTCTCCTGGGGGACACGAGCAGATTAGGAGGGCTCCAGGACACCCCCAAAGTCCCCCAGCCCCTCCACTCACCGCAGCCAGCTTGTCAAAGCGGGCAAAGAGCTCATTGAGTGTCATCACCAGCTCCTGGGCTGTGCACTGCGAGGCCAGGCTGGTGAAGCCCTCGATGTCTGCGAAGAGGATGCTGCCAGGAGGAAGAGCACGGGCTGGGGATGGCCACACACTGGCCCAGACACCCTCCCCTGGTGATGCCTGCCCCAAACCTCGCCTGCACCCCATCCCCACTGTACCTCACATTGTCATGCTTCTGGATGTAGATCTTGTGGAACATCATGTCCTCCTTCTTGGTGTTGATGTCCTCCTTCATCTCCATGGCCACGTGCTGTGGCAGCACTGACAGCAGCAGCCGTTCCTGCAGCCAGAACAGTCCTGTCAGCAGGGCTGGGGTGCTGATGGACCCCCAGTCCAGCACGGGGACCCCCGGCACTCCCTGTCCCACCTGCTGACGGTTCTCCCGCTGGAGGTGCAGGCGCGCCTGGATGTAGCCACGGGTCTCCTGGAAGGCCTGGCGCTGCGACACCTCGGCCGGGTAGTGGGTGCAGACCCCCACCACGTTGGTGCACAGGAAGATCAGGGCATTGGCACTGAGCTGGGGGAAGGTGGGCTCAGTGTGACCACCCAGGGACCCCCAGACAGCTCTGCCACCCTCCTGTGCACCACAGAACCCTGCCCTTGGTACGGTGGGTGCTGCTAAGGGGAGAAGAGGGGGCTGCAAAGAGAGGGATGGGGGGACGTGGGGGCTCTGGAACACAGGGCAGGGAGGATGCAGGGACATGGAGACATAGGAGACAGGGTCAGGGGGATGTGGGGCACCAAAGGACATGGGGAAACAGGGCAAGGGAGCTGCAGGGACATGGGGGACTTGGGGCTGTGGGAAACCAGGGAAGAGGGGATGCAGGGACCTGGGGACACGGGATGGGGTGGGGGGGCAAAGAGGATATGGGGATGGAGGGAGGGTAGGGGGATCACAGGGGCCTGGGGACACAGAGTAGGGCAGCAGAGGGGACTTGGGGACACAGGGGACATGAACAGGATGAATGTGAAGGACCTGGAGACCCGGGGCAGGGGGAACGTGGCGATGTAGGAAAGCAGAGTAGGGGGGATATAAGGATACAGGAGCCCGAGGCCAGGGGTACATGGGGGCCTGGAGCATGGGGGTCACGGGGACGCCCTTGGGAAGCAGAGGAAGTCAGAAAGCGGAGATGACTGCGGAGGGAGCTGCGGTTTCCCCCCGTCCCCATCCCCTGGGACCGGGGCCAGGGCTATTTATAGCACTCCAGCACACTGGGACACTGGGAGCAGAGGCCTCGCATCCCCTCCCCGGCCCCATCGCATCTCCCCGGAGCCCCATCGCTCCTACCCTGAAGGGGTGAACCCTACCCAGGGGGGCGGCCCCTCCCGTGACCCCGCTGGCCTCGGATGTCATTGTGTTCCTCGCCCTGTGCCCCGCGGGGACAGCACGTGGCCCTGGCTCTGGCCAGGCAGGGCGAGGGTGACGGGTGATGAGTGGCTCTGCTCAAGGAGGGGGAGCTGCTGGGGCTGGGAACATGCGGACCTAGGGACGGGGGACTCCTCTGCACCCCCTGTGCAAGAAGCACCCCTCAGAGGGGCACTGGCAGCATCCCAGCCCTGCCGGGTGACAGCCACTCCCCTGCCCCGGTGCCCTGGACTTGCGTCCTTCCTCGGGGGTTTCCACCAGCCCTACAACGGGAGCTTTGTGGGTGCCCCTTCCTCCCGGTGCAGCCCACAATGGTGGGTCTGTGCCGGGATGAGGGGCCCATCCCGTCCCCCGGGGGCTCCGGCACTCTAGAGACCCCCGGCCCCACCACGGGACCCCAGCATGGGACCTCCCCTGGGGCCCCCTGTCCCTGGATAGCCAAGGGGCCCCTCCTGCATCTAGAACTTTCCGCCAGCAGAAACATCAAGTGCACAAAAACCCCAAATTTGCAGAGCGGGATTCAGGGTCGGGGGGGGTCCCACCTGCGGGTGGGTGGGATCCCCCAAGCTCAGCCCCTCCCAAGTGTGTCCCTACCTGCTTCCAGAGGAAGGGGTCGGCAGCGTTGCGGTGCCAGGCGATGGCGAGGTGCAGGGAGGAGAGCAGGACCCCGGCCAGCACGGCCGCCCGCATCCGCACGGGCAGCAGCGTGTAGGTGATGTAGATGAAGAAGACGCTCCACCAAACGCCCTCGGCCGCGCTTCGGGGAGACACGGCCACCGTCCCCAGCGCCTGCACCCCGGCCAGCAGCCCCAGCACCACGTAGCTCACCACCCACATGTAGTCCTGGGGGAAGGCGCTGCGGCTGCACAGCACCATGAGGAGCAGGAACAGGGCCGTGGCACTGGCCAGCGCGGCGGCCGCCGGCACGTTCGGGGTACCGGGCAGGCAGAGGAACAGCAGCATCACCCCACAAACCAGCACCAGCACTCCCATCAGCACCGTCAGGCTGCTCTGGTTCATCTGGAAGAAGTAGCGCTGGTAAAGCCGCTCCAGTTTGGCCGACTGGAAGCGTTTGGAGCGGAAAACCTGGAGCAGCCGCCGCCAGCACTCGCCGGCCGACGGCCGCCCCCCATGTCCCCCAGCTCCCTTCGGCCCCTTGGCCTCGCCGTCCTCCAAGCCCGCGTCCACCGATTTGAGTCCCAGGTCGCCCGCGGGCCCCTTCTTGCCGTAATGATCCTCCTGCCAAGTGCAGCGCAGCCCCCGGGGGGGTCCCGCACCCCGCTCCATCTCAGGGTCCTGCAGGCAGCTCATGTAGCGGGGGCCACAGAGGCCGGCTCGGGGCCGGGGGCCCTTCTTGCCGTTGCGCTCCCCCCATGCCGTCTTCCGCTCGTCCACCTTGGGCACCAGGATGCCGCTGAACCACGACATGCTGTGGGCACCGAGGAGGGGTCAGCGCTCGGACCCCCACCCTGACACCCCAAGAGGGGCCCTGGTGTCCACGGGGGTTCAAGGCCGTGCAAGGAGTGGAGGGTCCTGATGTCCCCACCACCGCCCTGGGGGATGCAGAGCCCAAGTCCCAGCTCCCCCACTACCCCCATGGCCCCTGTGGGAGCGGCCGGTGCTGGGTTGCCGGTGCCCCAGTGTCCCGGTGCTGGGTGCCCGGTGCCAGAATCCTGGTGCACAGCGCTGGGTTCCCGGTGTTGGGTTCCCGTTGTCCCGGTGCCCAGTGTCCTGGTGCCCAGTGCGTGGCCCTGCCGAGGCCGCCCCGAGCCCGCCCTTCCCGGTGCAGCGACCTGCGACAAAGCTGGGACCGACCCGGGCGTCCCGGCCCTGTTTGTCTTGAACGGCGGCCAACGGGCTGTACCGGGCACGGCCGCCCCGGGGCACCGGGAACCAGCCGGGACGTGGCAGCCGGTCCCTGCCCCGGGCGAGCGGCGGTGGAGAACGACCACCGGGAAGGGCCGGCCCCGGTGGCGGCGGCCGCCTCCCTCCTTTCCCTCCCTCCCTCCCCGCTCCGGGCACGGGAGCCCCGCCGAGCCCGGCCCGTACACGGGGACGCACCAGCGCCCTTCGGCCGCCGCACCGGACGCTCCCACCGTACCGGCAGTTCCCTCCGCACCGGACCCCCCCGAGCTCCGCGCAGCCCCCCGGGGCCGCACCGCTCCCGCCAGCCGGGGGCCCAGCCCGGTGTCGCCCCCCGCCCTGATCCCAGTTCCAGTCCCAGTCCCGATCCCGGTCCCGATCCCAGAC
>NW_015379263.1:476972-480092 GCF_001522545.3 Parus major | reverse complement strand
GGCCCGGTACGGCCCGGAGCGGTGGGGGCGGACTCGCACCCCCGGGGCTGCGCACACGCGCACGGACACGGACACGAACACACGCACCGACATGGCGGGGACAGCGGGGACACGCGCGGCTGGGCCCCCCCGTGCCCGCACCTCCTGAGCCCCCCCGAGTGTGGCACTTGCACACCCACCCCAGTGCCCCCAGTGCCGCTCCCTGCACACCCGCCCCGCGCACATCCCGGTGCCTCCCTTGCACACGCACACATTGCACACCCTGGCACACGCGTGTTCCGTTGCACACCCTGGCACACGCGTGTGGCACGCACATGTGTGTTCACACCCACGCCAATCCCCCTGCACACCCGTGGCATTCACACACCCCTACACGCACACGCATCCCCTTGCACACGCACACACGCGGGAACACAAAGCCTTGCACACACACACACGTTTTCCGCGCCGCACACACAGATACTGCATATTCACACCCTCTTTGCACATTTGCACGCCCTTGCCCATACACACAGCCTTGCACACTCAGGCAGCCCCGTTACACTCACACAATAATAATCTATATTCGTGTGCAAACACACGAATCCCCGTGTTCACACACCTGTGCAGCCCTCAGGTACAGCGGGCGTGCACGCAGGTGCAGGTGCACACACATAGCTTGCACACACAGCCCTTGCACACACACAGACGCTCACAGGGGCACGCACCCCCCTTATCCACACCCAAACACTTCATACACACTCCCTTGCACACACACGTACACTCACCCCTTGCACACCCTCACACATACACACCCCTTACACCGCCCCCACCTTCACACTCACAGTCCTTACACACACCCCGTTATCCACGCGATCACAGCCCGCCTTGCACACACCGTCACCCTTACACACCCCTTACACACCCCTTGCACACCCCTTACACACCCCTTACACACCCCTTGCACACCCACAGCCCCCCTTGTACACACGCACACACACACCCCCTGCAGATGCCCCCACATTTCCACGCACCCTCATGCCCAGTTTGGCACAGGGCACCCCCGATACGGTCCCCCCCCACGAGGGGGGTACCCCACGAGCTCGTGGGACCGGCCCTGCCCTCCCCCCGTGGCAGAAGCTCCCTGTGCCCCCCCTTCCCTCCCCCGCAGCGGCGGCGCCGGGCTCGCACCCCCCCCGCCCCGGCGCCGGGCCCCGGGGAGCGCTGATTAATCATTAATTAGGAGCCGCCGGCGGGGCCGTGTCCCTGCGGCCCCACGCGGAAGTCCCGCCGCGCGGGGGATGGGGGGGCCCGTGCTGGGGCTCCACGGGGCTCACAGTCCACCCCCGGTCCCCTCCTGCCCCTCCGGTCCGGTGATGCTGCAGCACCGGAACCGGCCGCCACCGCGGGCATGGCGGGGACGCGGGGCGTGGGGCGGGTGGGCTGCGTCCCCCCACGGCCCCGCCTGCCCCACGCGGGGGGCTTTGGGGGCGTAACCCCTGGGGGGGGGGGGATGATGCCCCGGCGTGGGGGTGGCAAAAAAACACTGTGGAAGGGGCACGGCGACTGCGGGAGCCGTCCCGGTGGGATGCGGGTGGAGGAGCTCGGACTCCCGCATCCCCGCACGCGCGTGGGCAGGGCCGCGGCGGCCCCGGAGGGCTCCTGTTCCCCGGTACCGCGCGGCCGGTCACCGCAGCACTGCGGGTTGTGGGCAGGGTCCGTTGCCGGTGCCTCCCGGGGGCTGCCCAGCTGCGGGGGCGCGGACCGGCCGCCGCGGGGATGGGCGCGGGGGCGGGCAGGCGGGGGCGGGGACGGCCGGGACGCCCCGGCGGCCCCGTGTGATGCGGAGCGCGGCAGTGGCGGCGGCGCGGCCCTTCCCCGCGGAGCGCCGCTGTCCGGTGTGGGGCTGCCCCGCCGGGATCCCCGGGGCTCCGGTGGGTGCCGCCGGGGATGTCCGCCCCGGCGCAGCCTGACGCTTCCGGCTCCTTCCAGGTGAGCAGACCGGAGCCCTCCCGGCAGTCGCGGGCACCGTGCGGCCCGGTTCGGTTCTGCCCGCAGAGCCGGTGGCCGCCGGTGGCAGCGCCGCGGCGGGGCCGGAGCCGCCCGGGGCCACCCGGTGCTCACCGCCTGCTCTCGCCGCAGAGCCCCCGGAGGCTCCCGAAGCGCAAGAGCCGCTTCAAGAGGTCGGACGGCAGCACCTCGTCCGACACCACCTCCAGCATCCTCCGCAGGCAGGTGAGCGGGCCGCCACCGGCACCTACACCGGTACCGACACCGGCACTGGGGCGGGGCAGCCCCGCCAGCCCCGGGCCCGCCGCTGCTGCGGCTCCGCATTATTAAAGCACGGAGCTGGGGTGGGGAGCGGGGAGCGGCCGAGCATCTCCTACCCCAACCTCCGCACTGGAGGGAGCTGGGGGGCCGCCTCCGCCCCGCCGCTCCCCCGGGACCGGGGCTGGGCGCCGGCACCGGGCGCCGGTGGCATCGCAACAGCCGCTCCCCGCGGCTAAAAATAGCGAGTGCTGCGTCAGGGCCGGGCCGGCGGCGGGCACCGGCACTGCGGCGCGGGGGGCGGCCCCGGGAAACTGAGGCAGCGGAAGGGGAACGGGCCGGCGGGGTTGTAGAAGGGGCAGCGGGGCTCCCCTCCCGCTCCCTCAGCCGGCACCGGGCCGCCTCCTCGCGCTCCCAGGGAGAGGCGCGGACCTTCCCGCCGCCCCCCAGCCGGTGCTTCGGTTTCCTCCGGCCCCGAGCTGCGCCCCCTCCCCGGCCGCCGGCGGGTGAGCGGGTACCGGGGAGGCCCCGCGGAGGGCGGGGGGTTCCCGTAGGGGCGGCCCCAGGAGGCGCAGAGCGGCCCGAGCATCCCGTTTCCCTCGTGGGGTTGCACCTGCTGTTCCGGTACTCCCCGGTACCCCCAGGGACCCCGCGACCCGGCCCAGCACCCGGCGCTGCCCCTTCAGCACCTCGGAGAGAGCCCGGCTGGGCCCCGCCATGTGCCCGGTACCGGGGCCGGTGCTCAACGCCCGGTGCCCGGTGCAGGTGTCCGCGGCAGGTCCCGCCGCTGTCTGAAGCCCCCACCCCGCCGAGCGCTGCCCCGATGTCCCCGGGCCGGGGGCTGACAGCCGTGAGCTGTCCCGGGCCGGTCCC
>NW_015379263.1:471740-476168 GCF_001522545.3 Parus major | reverse complement strand
CCCGTCTATGTCGTTTTCTGACTCCAGCGCTACCTTCCTGCTCAACGAGGTACCGGCTCCGGTACCGGCCGCGGTATCAGGGGAGCGTGCGCGGGGGGCCGCGGTCGGTTTGGGGGGGACCTGCGCCCCCGGGGTGCTGATGGCGCACGAGGGGGCCGTGCCTCGGGGGGGGGCCGTGCCCGGTGCGGGGCTCATGCCCGGTTCGGGGGGTGCTGTGCCGCCCCCCTTTGTTCCTCGCCGCCGCCGCTCTCGTCCCCCCCCGGCCCCCCCAGCAGGTACCGCTGGGACCAGGCGGGGAGGGAATCCCGATACCCACGGCGGGGGCCCCACAGGGGCCGATGCTCCAGGCCGGGGGGGCTGCACAGGGGGGATCGTGCATGAGGTGGGGCTGGAGATGCTGTGCTGGGGGGCCTCACTGGGGATGATGGGGGTGTCGTAGCGGGGGGCCGCGCTGGAATGCTGCGGAGCCATCCTGGGGATGCTGGGGGTGGGGGATGCTCGGGCCGCGGTGACGATGCCGGGGGGGCCGTGCTGGGGAGGCCATGTTGGGGGGGGCTGTGCTGGGGATCCATTTTGCCCGCGGGGGGGTCCGGAGGAGGTGTCCGGGCTCCCCCCGGTGTGAGCCCCGCGGGATGTGCAGGTTAGCGGGGGCAGCGGCGCTGAGCTCAGCCCGGCAGGGCCCGGGGGGCCTCGGGGGGGTGGGCTCAGCCACATCCAGGGACCTATAAATATTTCACCGCAGCTTCTGCGCCTGTTCCAGGCGCAGCGGGCGGTGGGTAAATACCGGCGCGGCGGGGAGGGGGAGCCGGGGGTGCTGGGCTGAGCACCCCAGGGTGCGGGGCGGCAGGAGCAAGATCCACACCGCAGGGTGACGGGGACCATCTCCCCATCCCTGGGACTGAGGCGGTCTCCCCCCGTAACCCCCCCAGCAGGTGGGGGCTGCACCCCAGGGCAGCTGCGCTGGGCGATGCCACCTGACACACCCGGCTTGATGCCACCGTGGACCCCCGAGAGCTGGAAGGGGGTCACAAGGGTCCCCTCCCGAGGCTGGCACCGCCTCAGCACGAGGTCCCTCTGTGTGGGGGTTTCCCCTCACAGCCCCCCGGCACTCAGCCCCGTTCCCCCAGGGCTCGGCGGACTCCTACACCAGCCGCCCATCCCTGGACTCCGACGTGTCCCTGGAAGAGGACCGTGAGGGCGCCCGGCGCGAGGTGGAGAGCCAGGCTCAGCAGCAGCTCGAGAGGGCCAAGGTAGGACGGGGAGGCAGCCGAGGCATGGCCCGGGGTTGCCTCCAGGGCCCGGGGATGCTGATCACCCCCCAAAACCCCCAGCACAAACCGGTTGCCTTCGCCGTGCGCACCAATGTCAGCTACTGCGGGGCGCTGGATGAGGAGTGCCCAGTGCAGGGAGCCGCCATCAACTTTGAAGCCAAAGATTTTCTGCACATCAAGGAGGTCAGCTGGGGTGCTGGGGGCTCTGTTCAGGGCCAGGGACCTCCCCTAGTCTCACCTCTGCCCTGTTCTCACCCAGAAATACAGCAATGACTGGTGGATCGGGCGCCTAGTGAAGGAGGGGGGGGACATCGCCTTCATCCCCAGCCCCCAGCGCCTGGAAGCCATGAGGCTCAAGCAGGAGCAGAAAGCCAGGTAGGGATGGGACCCCCCGGCCCCACTCCAGGACCCTCAGCACTCGCTCACCCCCTTCTTCCCTAGGAGAGCTGGCAATGCCTCGGGCCTCGGCGACAGTGGGAGCCGGCGATCGCCTCCCCCCTCCTTAGGTAAGGGCAGATCTTGGCCCAGGGGAATCGTGGGTGTCCCGAGGGGTTCCCCGCTTTTCTGTCACCAACCTGTGTCTCTTCTCTCCCCAAGCCAAGCAGAAGCAGAAGCAGGTGAGTCCCAGGTGTGGGGCTGGGTCGTGGGTGGGGGGCAGTGGGGAGGGGGCTGCAGGCAGGGCCAGTGGTGGCTGTTTCTGGGGTGGGCTGGAAGCAGAGTCACCCCCTCTGTTCCCAGCTTATGGGGCTGGGAGGGCTCCAGGATCTGTGACTCCCTGGAAGAGGCTCACTGAGCCCTTCCTGGCTGGGGGTGGGCTCACAGGACACTGACACCCCCCCCGTACCCCTGCAGACGCAGCACATCCCACCCTACGACGTGGTCCCCTCCATGCGGCCCGTGGTGCTGGTGGGGCCCTCACTGAAAGGATATGAGGTATGGGGGGATGCAGGGTGGTCTCGGTGTGCCCTCAGGGTGGTGGCCCGTGCCCCTTGTCCCTTCCCTGCCCGTGGTGTGCGGGCAGTGGGCAGATGGCGGGGCCGAGGGCGGCTGGCAGGGTGCTGAGCGGCTGCCACCTCCCTGCCGATGCCATCTGCCGCGGCTCACCGGGCTGTGGCCCCACGGCAGGTCACCGACATGATGCAGAAAGCCCTCTTCGACTTCCTCAAGCACAGATTTGATGGCAGGTGAGACCGTCACCCCACCCAGAACCCCCCTCCTTCCACTGCCTGCGGGTCCCCAGGTGCTCAGAGTGTCCCTGTGCTCCCCAGGATCTCCATCACACACATCACAGCTGACCTGTCCCTGGCCAAGCGCTCCATCCTCAACAACCTGGGCAAGCAGGCGATCCTGGAGCGCTCCACCACCCGCTCCAGCATTGGTGAGGGGCTGGGCTCACCCCGGGGGTGCAGGGACCCCTTCCCAGGGCCAGCCCAGCCTCACACGGCCCCCCCGGTGTCCCCCCAGCCGAGGTGCAGAGTGAGATCGAACGCATCTTCGAGCTGGCCAAGTCGCTGCAGCTGGTGGTGCTGGACGCTGACACCATCAACCACCCGGCCCAGCTGGCCAAGACCTCCCTGGCACCCATCATCGTTTACGTCAAGGTTTCCTCCCCCAAGGTGAGGGGTGACCACGGCTCTGGGGGGGTCCTGGCTGCCCCCATGGTGCTGTCACTCCCCTGTCCCCTCCCCAGGTCCTGCAGCGGCTCATCAAGTCCAGGGGCAAGTCCCAGGTGAAGCACCTCAATGTGCAGATGATGGCAGCGGACAAGCTGGTGCAGTGTCCCCCGGTGAGCCAGCCGGTTCCCCCGCCCTGGGGATACCTGGGGGGATCCCAGAGCCCCCCTGACCCCTCTCACCTGCCCCCCCAGGAGCTCTTTGATGTGATCCTGGATGAGAACCAGCTGGAGGATGCCTGTGAGCACCTGGCTGAGTACCTGGAGGTTTACTGGCGTGCCACGCACCACCCGCCACACGCCCCCCACGCTGTCCCCTCGCCCACCGGACTCCCCGGCCTGCAGGTAGCCCCATGGCCCCCTCCCTGCTCCCCACGGCCAGCTGCCACACAGGAGAGGGCATGGGGGGGACACACAACCCCCACTATCCCCATGGGGACTCAGCAGAGGGGTGCTGGGGCCAGGGAGGCCGGACAGCCCCCACAGTGTCCCCACAGTGTCCCCACAGTGTCCCCACAGTGTCCCCAGAGCCCCCTCCCTGCTCCCCACAGGCAGTCGGGTTGACCGAACAGGGTGAGGGGTGCACAGGGACACGCAGCCCCCTCCGTGCTCCCCGTGGGGATCCAGCACGAGGTGCCAGGGCCGGGGGTGGGGGGCACACGCAGCCCCCGCCCGCAGCCCCTCCCTGCCCGCAGAGCCAGCAGCTGCTGGGGGAGCGGGGCGAGCACTCGCCGCTGGAGCACGACAGCCTGATGCCATCGGATGAGGCGGGGGACACCTCGCCCCAGCACTGGGGAGCCACATCCCAGCGCAGCTCGCGGCACCTGGAGGAGGAGGAGGAGTACGGAGACCCCTACCCCGACCTGTACCAGCCCCACCGGCACCACGGCAGCGGTCCCGGCACGCCGGAGCGCCCGAGCGAGCGCAACCACGACAGGAACTGGCAGCGCAGCCGGCCCTGGGCCAAGGACAGCTATTAGGAGTGGGGAGGGGGGGGCACGGCTGGGAACCGGCCCCCCCAAACCCCGGGCGCTCCCCGCCTCGCCCCAGCCCCGCGCTGGGGGTGCTCAGACAATCGAACTCCGCACCGGCAGCTTCCTCTCGCCCGGCCCCGGGCAGTTTTCAGCCATAAGCACAGCGGTGGGGGGGGCCCGGCGGCCAGGATGCCCCCTGGGACTCCCCGCCGAAGTTCTGGGGAACCTGGGGACAGACAGACACATGCCTTCGCCCTGCCTCAGTGTCCCCCCCCGGGCCCTGCATCACAGGCTGGCTCATTCTCCGCAGAGCAGCTGCCATGGAGAGTGGGTGCCCCCCCCAAAAAAAGGGGAGGTAAGGACGGGGGGCAGTTGTAGCAGCATCCCCCACCCCGCGCAGACCCGAGGAAGAGAGGGAAGGTGCCTGCTCACCCCCGGGACCCGGCCTGCCCCCTCCCCACCCCTGCATGGGACCCCTGGGAGGAGTGGGTCACACCACTCGCTTCGCTCT
>NW_015379263.1:469144-471705 GCF_001522545.3 Parus major | reverse complement strand
GCCCCTGCCCCGCCGTGGGGAGGCCAGGCTGTGGGGGCTGCACGGGCTCTGGGGGCTGCTCCACGCTTGCACCCACGGCCCCGTCCCCAATGTCCCCCTGCCCATGCTGTCACCGCACGTCACCACAGTCCTGTAAATACGGCGCCCACCGCCCTCGGCCGGGGGTCCTGGCGTGGGCTGAGCCCCCCCCGGGGCCATTATTGGTGGGGAGGGGGGGGAATGGGGTGGGGGCCACAGATTTGTTATAATTTCTTTTGTAGAAAGCACTGATTTCCCTGTAATTGGTTTCAGAAACACACGAGTGCTCAGAGGTGCCGGTGTCCATGTCTGTGGAGGGGACATGGGGGAACCTGGTCTGGGGGGCGGGGGGGAGACAGTGCTGGTGGGTGCTGAGCACCTCAAAGTGCTCCTTTTGGACACTGCTGGCTTCTGTCCCCATGGGAGGTGGCACCCAGGGGCTGGGCAATGGCACCCAGGCGAGGGAGAAGACGAGGAGGCGACGCTGGTAACGCCGCTGCCGGTTTATTCCTGCAGCCTGGAGCTTCAGCTACAAAAAAAACCCAAAAACCCCAAAGGATGAGGTGCAGACAGTTCCCAGGACAGCCCAAAAAACAGCCCCGCCCTGGCAGCAGGGAGGGACCGGCCCCCAAACAGCCTCCAGCAGCTCCTCCGCTCCATAGGGAAAGTGGGGAGGGGGGACCAGAACAGGGGGGGATATTTTGGGATAATCCCAGCCCCAGTCTCTGCCTGTGGGCAGTCCTTGGGTTGCACAAGCAGCTGGGAAAAGAACAGCCAGAGCAGTCCTGGCAGCCTTGCTGGTCCTGCTGTCCCCGGAGGGGGGACAAAGAGGGGCCTCAGGCGAAGATGGTCTCCTCCCGCCGCTTCTTGGTGAGGATGGTGCCCGGCTTGTGCTGGGCATCGGGGTGGTTGGCGAGCTCGGGGGGGCACGAGGACACGGGGCTCTCCAGGATCGCCTGCTTGAGGTCGTAGAACACCGTGGAGTCCTCCTTGGTGAGGAAGGTGATGGCCACACCGCTCTTCCCTGCTCGGCCCGTCCGCCCAATGCGGTGGATGTAATCTGGGGGGGGAAATGAAGGGCTCAGTGTGGGCAGCTCCAGGGCTGGGCACTCCCTGCAGCCCCCCCTGCACTCCCAGCTCCAGGGCTGGGCACTCCCTGCAGCCCTCCCTGCACTCCCAGCTCCAGGGCTGGGCACTCCCTGCAGCCCTCCCTGCACTCCCAGCTCCAGGGCTGGGCACTCCCTGCAGCCCTCCCTGCACTCCCAGCTCCAGGGCTGGGCACTCCCTGCAGCCCCCCCTGCACTCCCTGGGCACTCCACAGCCCCCTCGGTGTAGCAGCACCAGGGCTGGGCACCCCCAAGAACCAATGCCAGGAACCCCCAGCCCCTGACACGGGTAGCACCAGGGCTGGGCACCTCCTCCATCCCAAGAACCAGGGCTGGGCACCTCCTCCATCCCAAGAACCAGGGCTGGGCACCTCTACAACCCCCTCAGTGAGGCAGCACCAGGGCCAGGCACACCCAGCACCAAGGCTGGGCAACCTCACAGCCTCTTCAGTGTGGCAGCACCAGGGCTGGGCAATCCCCCAAAGCCCCTCCACCGCAGGTAACACCAGGGCCAAGCACCCAGCACGGGCAGCACACACCCCCAGCCCCACTGGCACAGGCAGCAGCGGAGCTGGGCTCTCCCCTCAGTGCCCCCCAGCCTCACCCTCGATGTTCTTGGCCATGTCGTAGTTGACCACCATGGAGACGTCGTGGATGTCGATGCCACGTCCGGCCACGTCCGTTGCCACCAGGATGTCCTTGGCCCCGGCCTTGAGGTTGGAAAGGGCGAACTCTCGCTGCTCCTGGCCCTTCCCACCGTGCAGGGTGCAGGCGTTGTACTGTGGGAAGAAGAGAGGGTCAGAGGGGGCACACAAAGGAGTCCCCACGTGGGGATGAAGGGGACAGGGCTCAGGGTGACCCCCCCAGCCCAGACTCACCCCCATCTTCTCCAGGGACTTGGCCAGCACATCGCAGCCCTTCTTCTGGTTGACAAAGATGATGATGGGCGGGTCGAAGCCCTGTTCCAGGATGGCCAAGAGCTTCTTCCTGTAGAGGAGAAAGAGGAGGAAGAGACAGTTGGGCAAAGAGATGCCGAAACGCCTCACAGATTCCCCATCACCCTCCAGCCCCCAGGCCACCCCCAGACCCCGTGGTCCCCACCTCTTCTCGGACTCTGACATGAGGAAAACCTTCTGTTCCACCCTCTCGTGAGGTTTGCCGGCCGAGCCGATGTAAACCACAGCCGGGCGCCGGAGGTAACTGCGGGCCAGGCGCTCCACTGCCGGGGGCATGGTGGCCGTGAACATGACAGTCTGCAAGGGAACAGGGCAGTGACGTCCTGTGAGCTGGGAATGGCCCCAGCAGGGCAGGGAACGTCCCACAGTGAGGCAGAATGACTGATGGGGAAGGAATGTCCCCCCTCATGGAGCAGGAACATCATCCACTGGGCAAGCACATCCCCCAGTGAAGCAGGAACGACCCCAGTGGGGCAGGAAT